>NW_028245709.1:0-27168 GCF_964263255.1 Lissotriton vulgaris
TACATACAGGGCGGGGCTTGAGATGATATGTGTGCAAACATGCCCTGTGGCGTGTTTTAAGTTGGGGAAATAATTCCTCTTCAATCCAGAGGTCCCCTAGGGGCCAACAAGTCCGACAGGTACCTCCAGTAGGCGCCACAGAGCTGCGTTGCATAGTGTTGTAAAAAGGGGACGTGCCCTTTGAACACCTCTCTGCAACACAGCTCCCTGGCTCATACTGGAGGTACCTCGTGGGCTAGTTGGCTCACAGGGGACCTCAGGATTGAAGAGGAATTCATTCCCCAAACTAAAACGCGCCACAGGGAGTGTTTGCACACATGTCACCTCAGGCCAGCCCCCTTCCGTCACTATTGAGCGAAATATTATCAGCCGAACTACGAATTCCGATGTACTCACCTGTTATCAGGAGAGACCTCAGTGCTGCATCTTTCAGCCCACTACTGATCCTGAAAAATAATTCTAACCATACTTACAATAACTTGAATTTCCTTCCATAGGCTAACATTGACTGGTTTCACTTGGAAATTTTTCTAAGTGTGGAGTTTTGGAACTTAAAAAAATTCCTAAAATATCAGCCGTACTACGAATCCGATTTACTCACTGTTATCAGGAGAGACCTCAGTGCTGCATCTTTCAGCCCACTACTGATCCTGAAAAGTAATTCTAATCGTAGTTACAGTAACTTGAATTTCCATTCATAGGCTAACATTGACTGGTTTCACTTGGAATTTTTTTTAAGTGTGGAGTTTTGGAACTTAAAAAAATTCCTCAAAAATCAGCTGAACTACGAATTCCGATGTACTCACCTGTTATCTGGAGAGACCTCAGTGCTGCATCTTTCAGCTCACTACTATTCCTGAAAAGTAAATTTAACTGAACTTACCAGTTACTTGAATTTCTTTCTATCGGATATCATTGCCTGCTATATAAAATATATATAAATTTAAAAAATATTAAATGAAAAAATATTACAATTTCAATATTAATTTTTTTTCAATTTATATTAAATGTAATGTAATTAAAAAAAGAAAATATCTAAAAATAAATACTTTAAAACAATGTAGTAAATTAGTATAAAAAATATGACAAGTAATACATTTAAAAATTATCATTTACAAAACCTTTGAAATTCACTGAAAAAACAATAGGTTTCAGCCACGTTATAGTTAGGAATTAGCATTTAAAAAAACCATAGAAATTCACTGAAAAAACCTTAGGTTTCACACATGTTATAATTAGCTGGACATTTCACTCATACAAAACCATTGAAATTCCCCTGTTATAGTTAGTTTAGCTAACTATAACTCGCGCGCCCGCAATGCACTGCTGATGATGTCACATATTACATCACTCATGACATGGTCAGTGACATCACTCATGACATCACTGATGACATCTCAAATGACATCACTGATGACATCATCCTTGTGAAGAGTGGCAGACCTCCTCTCAGCGTAATATAACCTTTGATACACACAGTCAAAAATAGAAATGAAAAATTTCAAAACAACCGATTCAGTAATTCCAAAATCTACATACACATCCACCCATTCACCAACAGTTCTATATAGTCACTCATATATGTACTCACTCATCATATGTACTTATACACCTATACATCCTGTTACACACCGATACTCATCCATATAGTTACTCACACACAAACTCACACATGCAGATAAACTATCAGACATCCATTTACTTGCATATACAGCTATACACATACCACTACACTTACTTTTACAGAAAGGTCCACATACTTACTCTCTTAAACAATCACTTATAGAAACACATGCTTATTTATACAGGCACTCTTCCAATCTCTCACTCTCACATATACTCACTTATATACCTCAATACTCACATATACTAGTTTAAAACATATGTACTTACTAATAAAGACACTATTGAGACAGTCATTCATTCATTAACACACCCATATACACACTCGTCCTGCACACATGCTGTCTTCAAAAAACATACAAACAGCGAGTCACTCATTCATGCATCTATACGCTAAGTAATATCCCCCACCGAACCATACAGACACTCATATTGATACTCAAAAAACAAACTAACAACCCATATACACACTCATGTAGTTACTCACCAACCCATGCAGCCACTTATACACAAAGTGAGACACTGATACAGATATTTAAATATTTAAACATTACTCGTTAATACATGTGTTCACTAAGATACAATTAATAAATCATTTATACAATCAATTTTACAAAATAAAACATATATTTAGACCCTTATTTACCTATTTAGTCTTCCGTCGACCTTTAGATATACATATATAAAAAACATTTATTTTTCAGAAAGACACACATTCACTGGATGATGTCATCAGTGATGTCATTTGAGGTGTCATCAGTGATGTCACTGACCATGTCATGAGTGATGTAATATGTGACGTCATCAGCAGCCCATTGCGGGCGCGCGAGTTATAGTTAGCTGAACTAACTATAACGGGGGAATTTCAATGGTTTTGTATGAGTGAAATATCCAGCTAACTATAACATTTGCAAAACCTAAAGTTTTTTCAGTGCATATATATATACATATATATTTATATATATCTTTGCATTTTGTTTCGAAATCCCTTTGGAATAAAATGTGCAATTACGGTTATGTGTCAAACAAGTTACTGGGAGGTTAGCGTTTCAGTGTTTCTGTGGGTCATCAAAAAAGAAAAGAGAAGTGTTTAAATAAGCTGTTTATCGTCTTTACCAGAAGACCCAGGTGAAGGTGGTTGCCAAAACACGTCAGTCGTGGTCAGTTACTGCAATTGCTGTAGACAACATTAATCGTTTGTTTGCTGGATGAAACAAAATAAAAACACATTGGGTGTGTCAAAAGGTCTGTAGAGTCCTGGCTCATCCTTTTTCTTCTGTTCCGCTGCAAGGGGGGTTGAGCCAATTAAGCCGCTGTGGAGTGAATAGATTTATATATATTTATATATATACACACTTTTGAAAATAAATATTGCACTGCTGGCACTTTGATCGGTGTTGTGGCTTCGATGATTTAACATCTAATTGATTGAATGGTGGAGAGGAGGTCTACGCCCGTTTAGACCGCAGCGAGAAGCGGTCAGGATTCTCTTTTATATATATATATATATATATATATATATATATACATATATATATATATATATATATATATAACCTACTGGCGGTCGCCAGTAGGTAGTTATAGTTAGGACCTAGTTTCCATAGGAAATCCACAACATTCTATTTGGAATAACTTTGGCACCGGTAGACAAATCTTCGCAAATTTCTCCAAGAAAATGGCCTGCTTGGTTCCGCTCCTTCCCTAAAAGTTTGGGGTTGATTCGTCAAGTGGGGGCTGAGAAAAAAGGGGGTCCTAAAACGTGTTTTCCCCATGCAATTTTCCATAGGGACCTTTAGCCAGGGCTACAGCCCGAACGGCTGAACAGAATTACATGAAATTTGGCAGAGAGGTAGAGTTCTGGTCGCAGATTGTACTTTTTGTTAAATGGTGTTAATCGGTTCAGTAGTTTCTGAGAAAATTGCAAGTAAAATCATTGTGATATCTAGAGACGGAGTTCAGCACGCGTACTGAAATGCGTTCAATTACAAATGCGAGCTGCATGCTGATTGGCTGTGAACTGTCTGTCAACACTCGAAACCAGGAAGTGTTGGTGGCCATCTTGTGTCTCGCTAGAACTGAGTCACAAGAAAACAGTAAAACAAAGTTGAGGAATAAGGGAAGAGGTAGGCTAGAGACATTCTGGCACTCTAGGCTCGCTCAGGGGGTCGTTCATGGATGTTTAGGCTCTATTTTTAAATTTTATTTTTTAAAGAAAAATCGCGGTGTACATGTTTATTGAAATACATACAATTACGAGCAGGAGCTACATGCTGATTGGCTGTCAATACTCCAAACCAGGAAGTGTTGGCCGCCATGTTGTTTGTCGGGAGAGGAGAGTCACAAGAAAACAGTAAAACAAAGTTGAGAAATAAGGAAACGGGGCAGGATGGAAAGATTCTGAGGCTATAGTCTTGGTCAGGGGGTGGTACTTGGATCTTTAGGCTAAATTTTTATTTTATTTAAATAGAAAATGGCGGGGTACTCGTGCAGTACTTGTACGCGGTGGAAAAGGAAAAAAAAAAGTAGAAGTCGGTTTTATTCATTAGGTCCCGGGGGGGCAAATTACGGGGGCATTTTTTTTGCATAATGGCAAGCTCTGGGGAACGGCACTCCTCTGGTTTTATTTTGAAGTATGCGGAGGTTACGGTCCTACTCCCCGCAGTCTCCGTGAGCGGCACCCCTCGGGTCTTTTTAAAAAATAAAAATGTTTTGAGCTCTCTCTCTCTCTCCCTGTACATGTCGCGGGGAACGCCACATTTCTGGGGCATTGATATGTAAAATGACCTTCCAGCTTGTATCTGCATTGTCTGGAGTTTTTTATTAATGTTGGGAGGTCGGCGATAATTTTAACACCGGTCCTTGATAATATGCACATAAGTTTACTGGTCCAAAAAAAAGAGCAATGTGCCATATTATCAACAAAAGGCGATACATTATCGTCACTTTTATTGGCAGGAAACTGCCGATAAAGTGGCGATAATGGGCTTGATAATATGCCTTTGTGAATAACCATAGCAGCCTAGGTTAACATCAAGACTTGGGCTGCTATGGGAATTTACAAGGGCCTATGTTTTTTTATTAATGTGGGGGGGGGTGGGATTGATATTACGTCCTTGTTAATTGCCATAGAAGCCTATGTTCTGATGTTAACATGGGCTTTTATGGGAAATAACAAGGCCGTATTATCATGGTCATTATTGCCGTTTTATCGGCAGTTTCTTGCCAATAAAACGGCGATAATTGTAATACCAGTCTTTTTGATCTCTCTGTCTCTCTCTCCCCGCACACGTCGTGGGGAACACCACATTTCTGGGTCAGTGATATGTAAAATGACCTTCCAGCTCCGGGTACCTGCATTGTCTGGAGTTTTTTATTAATGTTGGGAGGGTGGGCTTGATAATACGTCCTTGTAAATTCCCATAGAAGCCTACGTTCTGGTGTTAACATGGGCTTCTATGGGAAATATCAAAGCCGTATTATGAAGCTCATTATCGCCATTTTATCGGCAGTTTCCTGCCAATAAAACGGCGATAATTTTAACACCAGTCCTTGATAATATGCACCTAAGTTTACTGGTCAAAAAAAAAGAGTAATGAGCCATATTATCAACAAAAGGTGATACATTATTGTCATTTTTATTGGCTGTAAACTGCTGATAAAGCGGAGATAATGGGCTTGATAATATGCCCTTGTGAATAACCATAGAAGCCCAGGTTAAGATCAGAACTTCGGCTGCTATGGAAATTTAGAAGGGCCTATGTTTTTTTTGTTAAAGTTGGAAAGGTGGGCTTGATATTACGGCCTTGTTAATTGCCATAGAAGCCTCTTTTCTGGTGTTAACATGGGCTTCTATGGGAAATAACAAGGCCGTATCATGATGGCCATTATCGCCATTTTATCAGCAGTTTCTTGCCAATAAAAGGGCGATAATTTTAACACCGGTCTTTGATAATATGCACCTAAATTTACTGGTCAAAAAAAAGAGCAATGAGTCATATTATCCGCAAAAGGCGATACATTATCATTGTTTTTATCGGCAGGAAACTGCCGATAAAGTTGCGATAATGGGCTTGATAATATGGCCTTGTGAATAACCATAGGAGCCCAGGTAAATACCAGAACCTGGGCTGCTATGGGAAGTTACAAGGGCCTATTATCAAACCTATTATCGCCGCTTAATCGGCAGTTTCCTGTTGATAAAAGCGGCGATAATGTATCGCCTTTTATGGATAATATGACTCATTGCTCTTTTTATGACCAGTAAACTTAGATGCATATTATCAAGGACCAGTGTTACAATTTTCATTTCTATGATAGTATGTAAAGCTTTCCTTTTTTTTGGTGTAGCAGTTGTACTCTCTTCGCATGCTCAGCGTCATTTCGAAGCTCACATTTTCTTTTTCTTCAAGTTCAACAAGCAAACCTTTCTTTGTATCAATTAGTAAATCTGTCGCTTTCTTTTCCTGGTTCGTGTGTGTCATCCGCTGCAATACTTTTGTACAGTATTAATAGTCATATTTGTTATATATTTATTTGAAAGGTAGTGCCGAGGCGCCAAACGTTGATTATGTACTCCGTCCATCGCCATTTTCGTAGTTTCTCACCATTGTTTTTATTACATCTGTTAGTTAGAACTCAGTAGTTTTCAATCCTAGTCTTGAATGTCTTACTATAGTATTTCAACATTATTTTTATTGTGGGCCATCATACCCCTTCCCCACAAAATAAAAGAAGTATGTCGTTTTTTTATTAACTTTTATTAAACAATAAATATAAACGAAACTCAATTATAACTATATTAGAACTGGAAAAATAACTTAAACAATGTTATAAACAAATTGTGAAATAGATTCCAAAAGGTGTCCGATTGGTAATCTGCAAAAGAAAAAAGAAAATTAGAGTTTAGAATTATGTAGATGTGAGTAAATGAGCTGGAGCCTTACGGGGCATATTATCAAGAACGGCGATAAAATTATTGCCGTTTCAGCAGCAGGAAATTGCAGCCAAAGCAGCGATAAGGGGCTTGATAATATGCTGTTGTGAATTTTCATATTTACAAAAAGGGGTGGTGAGGGACAGAGTCTCTGAATTAAACAGAATACTCTCACCCAGTCAAGAGATCAGGGCTAGATCCAACACCGTTTTTTAGCTCACTGCACCATCCCAGTTTCAGAACCTGGCTGTATGCAAATTAGTCTGTTCCTGTCCCAGTGCATGATGGGAACAGGGCAAACCAAACTACAAAAGCCAATTCTTACACTGGGAAGGAAACAAGCTACCGGGGACCGGTTTCTGGCATTTCAGCCTCTTCGGCCCGGCTTGCTTGAATCCTGATGGTGCAATGAGCAAGGGACTCACATCTGAGTATACCCTTCCACGCTTAGGGTGGACAAAAATATTTACAAAAAGGGGTGGTGAGGGACAGAGTCTCTGAATTAAACAGAATACTCTCACCCAGTCAAGAGATCAGGGCTAGATCCAACACCGTTTTTTAGCTCACTGCACCATCCCAGTTTCAGAACCTGGCTGTATGCAAATTAGTCTGTTCCTGTCCCAGTGCATGATGGGAACAGGGCAAACCAAACTACAAAAGCCAATTCTTACACTGGGAAGGAAACAAGCTACCGGGGACCGGTTTCTGGCATTTCAGCCTCTTCGGCCCGGCTTGCTTGAATCCTGATGGTGCAATGAGCAAGGGACTCACATCTGAGTATACCCTTCCACGCTTAGGGTGGACAAAAATATTTACAAAAAGGGGTGGTGAGGGACAGAGTCTCTGAATTAAACAGAATACTCTCACCCAGTCAAGAGATCAGGGCTAGATCCAACACCGTTATTTAGCTCACTGCACCATCCCAGTTTCAGAACCTGGCTGTATGCAAATTAGTCTGTTCCTGTCCCAGTGCATGATGGGAACAGGGCAAACCAAACTACAAAAGCCAATTCTTACACTGGGAAGGAAACAAGCTACCGGGGACCGGTTTCTGGCATTTCAGCCTCTTCGGCCCGGCTTGCTTGAATCCTGATGGTGCAATGAGCAAGGGACTCACATCTGAGTATACCCTTCCACACTTAGGGTGGACAAAAATATTTACAAAAAGGGGTGGTGAGGGACAGAGTCTCTGAATTAAACAGAATACTCTCACCCAGTCAAGAGATCAGGGCTAGATCCAACACCGTTTTTTAGCTCACTGCACCATCCCAGTTTCAGAACCTGGCTGTATGCAAATTAGTCTGTTCCTGTCCCAGTGCATGATGGGAACAGGGCAAACCAAACTACAAAAGCCAATTCTTACACTGGGAAGGAAACAAGCTACCGGGGACCGGTTTCTGGCATTTCAGCCTCTTCGGCCCGGCTTGCTTGAATCCTGATGGTGCAATGAGCAAGGGACTCACATCTGAGTATACCCTTCCACGCTTAGGGTGGACAAAAATATTTACAAAAAGGGGTGGTGAGGGACAGAGTCTCTGAATTAAACAGAATACTCTCACCCAGTCAAGAGATCAGGGCTAGATCCAACACCGTTTTTTAGCTCACTGCACCATCCCAGTTTCAGAACCTGGCTGTATGCAAATTAGTCTGTTCCTGTCCCAGTGCATGATGGGAACAGGGCAAACCAAACTACAAAAGCCAATTCTTACACTGGGAAGGAAACAAGCTACCGGGGACCGGTTTCTGGCATTTCAGCCTCTTCGGCCCGGCTTGCTTGAATCCTGATGGTGCAATGAGCAAGGGACTCACATCTGAGTATACCCTTCCACGCTTAGGGTGGACAAAAATATTTACAAAAAGGGGTGGTGAGGGACAGAGTCTCTGAATTAAACAGAATACTCTCACCCAGTCAAGAGATCAGGGCTAGATCCAACACCGTTTTTTAGCTCACTGCACCATCCCAGTTTCAGAACCTGGCTGTATGCAAATTAGTCTGTTCCTGTCCCAGTGCATGATGGGAACAGGGCAAACCAAACTACAAAAGCCAATTCTTACACTGGGAAGGAAACAAGCTACCGGGGACCGGTTTCTGGCATTTCAGCCTCTTCGGCCCGGCTTGCTTGAATCCTGATGGTGCAATGAGCAAGGGACTCACATCTGAGTATACCCTTCCACGCTTAGGGTGGACAAAAATATTTACAAAAAGGGGTGGTGAGGGACAGAGTCTCTGAATTAAACAGAATACTCTCACCCAGTCAAGAGATCAGGGCTAGATCCAACACCGTTTTTTAGCTCACTGCACCATCCCAGTTTCAGAACCTGGCTGTATGCAAATTAGTCTGTTCCTGTCCCAGTGCATGATGGGAACAGGGCAAACCAAACTACAAAAGCCAATTCTTACACTGGGAAGGAAACAAGCTACCGGGGACCGGTTTCTGGCATTTCAGCCTCTTCGGCCCGGCTTGCTTGAATCCTGATGGTGCAATGAGCAAGGGACTCACATCTGAGTATACCCTTCCACGCTTAGGGTGGACAAAAATATTTACAAAAAGGGGTGGTGAGGGACAGAGTCTCTGAATTAAACAGAATACTCTCACCCAGTCAAGAGATCAGGGCTAGATCCAACACCGTTTTTTAGCTCACTGCACCATCCCAGTTTCAGAACCTGGCTGTATGCAAATTAGTCTGTTCCTGTCCCAGTGCATGATGGGAACAGGGCAAACCAAACTACAAAAGCCAATGTGAATTTTCATAGCAGTGCAGGTTCTGGTGTTAACCTGGGCTACTATGGGAATTTACAAGGGCATATTATCAAGCTCATTATCGCCGCTTTAACGGCAGTTTCTTGTCGCTGAAATGGCGATAATTTTATCGCGTTCTTGATACTTTGCCCCTACAAGTTTTGTTAACTCTACGGTTTTGCGTGTGCAGTGTGACTCATACATTCCAGTTCTGTTATAGTGCTGCGTTCAAGTGGTTTCTATATGGAAGTGCCTTTTTTCCTTGCGTCACTTTACTCATGTTAAAAGTGACTCAAAAGTGGCGTAATAAGGTTGTGGATCTGTTTGTCAGACTGTTATAACCTATCTGTTGTCATTGCTCGGAGGTAATTATAGATGAAACCCATTATAGCCACTTTAGCGGCTGTTTGCTGCCGATAAAGTGGCGATAATTTTGTCGCCAAGGATTGATAATATGGCCCTCTCGCGTTTCACAAATAAAGCCAACACTACAGTTTTACGAGTGCAGTGTACCTGGTACATTTTACTTGTTATAGTGCTGCGTTCATATGGCTGAGATACCCGCCACCCCCTCTCAACACAATCCCCAAGGATGGGAACCGGAAACAGTTCTGAACTTTTGGAAGGCGGGAGGGAGTTACCCTCCCGGCCGTATTTATTAAAATATGAAACAAAATCAAAACATTAAAATAACAGTTTCATATCATGTACAATTTCATTTCCATATTACGATGTTTTGGCTAACCTTAACATATCTCTAACACAAAGGTTCTCCTAGCCGAAACTAACATCCTACAAATACATTTTAACTTGAAATTGTACATCCTAACGTTAAGGGCCAACGGCAAGGTCGTAACCGGTGTCAGATCCCTAAACCAGAAATACCCCCTCACTTGCGAGGGGCGACCGCACAGAGGACTGTACCTCATGTGCACATACCAATTTCCCTTATCTTGACGGGGGCCCCAATTAACTCGACGCCATTTTATGGTCGTCCGAGGACTCGTGTGAGGTGTCTAGAAGGTAGCGTAGACCCCCCTCCCCACCCCACACAACTTACCACATCTGCCGTCGCAGATGTCCTGGCCCCGGGAAATTCCCAGGAGGGGCCCGTAGCCCCTCCTATCCATGGAGGGGCCTTGACCGCCTTCCCTTTCCTTTCGGCGTCCCATCCTTAGAAGGGACCGCCTCCCCGTTGAGGGGCCAATGGCCACCTCCCCCCGGGCGCTCCCATCCGTAATGGGTGACGCCCCCCCCATAGGGATCTTCCAATTACTGCTCACCGATCATGACCTTACCGCCCGACCGAAAAATAAATACGACATTAAACTGGAAAGACTAAACCAAAAAGACAACAGATGCTCAAGTATGACTATCGAAACATCACTGATCAACACTGGTGCAAATACTTTATTCGATAAAATATACTGTAAAGAATTATCCACTTTATTGCATAATGAATCACAACTTTAATCACAACAACCTGTAAGAAAATTGAGTTACCACATCAAAACTTTATTTCAAACCACTTGCTGTCTCCAGGGGCTGGTGGGTGGGTCAAAAATGGCTCTTCGTTCTGTCTCGAGCTCACGTGCAGCGGGGAGGTGCAGCTTCAGAGCACAGGAACAAGAGGATGCTTCTTTGGCTTGTTGCTCCTTTTATCCTTCTTCGGGTGGGCGTAAACCCGCCTCCGTCCGCCTCGGGGCGTGGCTGGCGGCTTCAGTGTCTAGGACAACCCACTCTAGGGTGGGAAAAGCGCGCCCCGGCTCCGCCGCTTCGGGCATACCAGCCGAGACACGCCTCCCGCCCAAGATGGCTTCCCGGGGGGATCGGGGTACTCCACCATACGTTCGGGGGGACCGAGTGGTCGCCCCTTTCCATATGGCTGAGATACCCGCCACCCCCTCTCAACACAATCCCCAAGGATGGGAACCGGAAACAGTTCTGAACTTTTGGAAGGCGGGAGGGAGTTACCCTCCCGGCCGTATTTATTAAAATATGAAACAAAATCAAAACATTAAAATAACAGTTTCATATCATGTACAATTTCATTTCCACATTACGATGTTTTGGCTAACCTTAACATATCTCTAATACAAAGGTTCTCCTAGCCGAAACTAACATCCTACAAATACATTTTAACTTGAAATTGTACATCCTAACGTTAAGGGCCAACGGCAAGGTCGTAACCGGTGTCAGATCCCTAAACCAGAAATACCCCCTCACTTGCGAGGGGCGACCGCACAGAGGACTGTACCTCATGTGCACATACCAATTTCCCTTATCTTGACGGGGGCCCCAATTAACTCGACGCCATTTTATGGTCGTCCGAGGACTCGTGTGAGGTGTCTAGAAGGTAGCGTAGACCCCCCTCCCCACCCCACACAACTTACCACATCTGCCGTCGCAGATGTCCTGGCCCCGGGAAATTCCCAGGAGGGGCCCGTAGCCCCTCCTATCCAGGGAGGGGCCTTGCCCGCCTTCCCTTTCCTTTCAGCGTCCCATCCTTAGAAGGGACCGCCTCCCCGTTGAGGGGCCAATGGCCACCTCCCCCCGGGCGCTCCCATCCGTAATGGGTGACGCCCCCCCATAGGGATCTTCCAATTACTGCTCACCGATCATGACCTTACCTCCACAGGCCGGATAGTTGACCGGCTATCCGGACCCCCCACAAAACTCCTACCTAAAGGTCATGCTGTAAACACTTTAGCCAGGCTACGAGGTCTCCTATGAGTAACGCATTCCCCACCCGGAACAAATGGACCCCATCCTCTAGATACATACTGTCCCCCCTGATACAACCATGAGGAATAGAATGCAATGCACTTGAACGGAACAGTCTACCCAATTTGTTGTTCACTTTCTTCACCGAATGATTTATAGCAGACACCGAATTCGCCCCCCGCCACACCTTTCGTGGAATCTTATGGGACCATGCAATCGTGCACCCTGGAACCCTTCTCGCCAACCAACTTACTGTGGATAGTATCGCCTCGAGAAGAAGTCGTCTACCAGTGGTCACCAAATCATTGCCCCCAAGATGCACTATGATTATAGATGGCGGTGACCTTGTCCGCCCTAACAAACCCTCGAAAAAAGATTGAAACTGGTCAATACAGAGTCCGCCCCTTCCGTAGAAGGTCACCCTGTACCCGTATTCCCCAGCTACGTGAATCATGTCACCTGCTTTGAATACGTCCGCGGCACGCCTCACGTATGAGTGGCCCACGACCCACACCACTTTTTCCGCAGCCGGTGATCTTTGACCGCTGGTTCCCAGGTGTCGGGTCGACTGCACAGTCCGCCCCGCCTCGTAAGCTTGCGAAACTGTAAACCAAACGGAAACAAGAAGCGTGAGTACATGATATCAGCTTCACCACATGTGCAACCGCACATACCTTTTGTAACAATTCGAGGACCAACGCCCCAATTGTTTCACTTTTTCCACACTCAGACCCCTGGCTGTAGCCTCTGTAGCAGCCCCTATCCGAAAGGAATGGGTCCCAAACTCGCCGGGGTTCAAGCCCACGGCCGAAATTGCCATTGCAAGCACCCGCTGGAACTGAAACCTCGTCAGTGGGGTGGCATCAGCGTGTCTCAACAAGGTCCCCCCCCATGATGCCGCCCTCTGCGCTAAATATTCCTCAACGCATACGACGGGGCACATGGGAGATCCGGGAATCCGATGTACGACTACGCAGTCCCCGATCACACCCTGATCGGTCTTGGACCTGGCAAACGAGACAATCATCGTCTCCCCCTTAACCTGAATGTGCTCTCGGCACAGTCCCCCCCCCCCCCCGTATCCTGCTTGTTCTTTGCCACCAGTTCGCTTACCCGCATCGCCCCATGGAATGCTAATGCAAAAGCGGCCCGGAATAACACTGTTTCATACTGGGATGAACATGTCGCAGGGAGTACGGACAATAACAGGGCCAACCTTTCCAGACCTATCGGGTGCCTTTCATCTACTCTGCGACCCTCAAGGCGTTGCCACCCACGCAGCGCTTTCTGCACAACGAAAGACGCTGTCGGGTCCTGGATCCCATGAGCCCTTGCCATAAAGGAAATGGCGGCCCGATGCCTCTGGGCCGTAGCTACTGATTTGCCTGCCTGATGTAAAGACAGCAAAAATTTTAAGACATACTCCTCTTGGCCCCAAAGCTCCCCCCTAGCAGAACCCAAAAAGGACCAATAGGAACGGAACGCCCCTTCATATGCCTTCCTTGTCCTGGGTGCTAAACTCTCTCCCACGAGGTTTTGTAGTTCGGGGCACCGAGAGACCAGAGAGCTTCGGGAAAGGGTGCCGCCACCGGGTCCGCTGTGGGCAGAAAACCCCAGAAGGCCTGCATACGGAAATGAGAAAGCGCATCAGCCGCCTGGTTCAGTACCCCCGGCACATGTCTTGCCCTAAAGAGCACGTTCAATTGCATACACAGTAACACAATTTCCTTGAGCAATCTCAGAATCCATTTGCATCGTGCTGCCTGACTATTGATACACTCAACCACGGTCATGTTATCGGACCAGAACACCACAGAGTGATCCCGAAACCCCTCAGGCCATGTTTTCAGGGCCACCAGAATAGGGAAAAGTTCGAGAAAAGCAATGTTACTCGTCAGCCCACACTCGTGCCACCATGACGGCCACTTTTGAGCCGACCATTGATTACCGAATATGGCGCCAAAGCCTATACTCCCCGCCGAATCTGTCCACAGCCCCAGCTCCTCGGAGGACACCGCCAGCTTGTTCCAGACAATCCGACCATTGAAATCCGCCAGGAATGCCAACCAAATGCGCATGTCCTGGCGAATCTCTGCCGAGAGCCTCGTGCGGTGGTGTCCCTCTTTAAGACCGACCATGGCTTGTGCAATCGAGCGGGAAAAAGGGGCGGGCCATTGGCATTACTCTAAGGGCAAAATTCAACTGACCCACAGTTTGCTGCAATTGATGCAAGTTCACCTTAATCTCCCGAATACACGTTTCGAGGGAGGCCCTGAATTTCACCACCTTTTCTTTGGGTAACCGGAAGCAACCTTCTTCTGAATCGAGCTCTATTCCAAGAAACTCGAGCGAAGTTGATGGCCCCACAGTCTTACCTGGTGCCAATGGCACACCAAAATGACTCATCAGACCACAAAATTCTTTTAAAGCCTGTGCACATTCTGGATCCCCGGCTGCCCCCAGGAACAGAAAATCGTCAAGATAATGCATAACATGCTGAAACCCCGTCTTTCTTGTGAATACCCATTGCAGAAAACGACTGAATTTTTCAAAATAAGCACAAGATATGGAGCATCCCATTGGCATACATTTATCCATGTAATAGCGACCCTGAAACATAAAACCAAGGAGACGCTGATCGTCTGGGTGTACCGGGAGCAACCGGAACGCTGACTCGATGTCTGATTTGGCCATCAGCGCTCCGGGCCCCAGGCGATTCAACATGGCGACGGCCTCATCGAAAGATGCGTACCGCACCGAACACACCTCCGAGTCTATTGCATCATTCACAGAAAGACCTCGCGGGGCTGACAAGTTATGTATCAATCTAAACTCACCCGGGTCCTTCTTGGGGACCACTCCCAAGGGGGAACAAACAAAGTTAGCAACTGGTGGTATGTCGAATGGTCCGGCAACCCGCCCCCGAGTCACCTCTTTCCCAATCTTTGCCTGTACCACCGCCGTATTCTGCAGGACCGACAATTGGTTCCTACAATGTGTTTTACCCTGAAAATTCCCCACTGGGATGCGGAAACCATACGAAAACCCGTCTCGCAACACCCCAGCGGAGACATGATCCGGGTATTCATTGAGCCAAGGAATCATTGCCATGGTATCAACCGGAGTAGGTAAAGGCGCCCCTCGGACTATTTCAGACCTGTTTGGCGCTTCCCCTACCTCCGTTATCACCCGTTTTGGCTCTGCACATGGTCTCAGGATGCGAGGACTGCCCACACCCCCCACAGTCGTGCCTAAACTTGCATGACCCCTGGGGCCTTGTACATTTTCCCCTATTAAAATTCCAGCAAATTCCTTTTTTACCTGCGTTGCCATTCGACTTTGAGTGATGCTCGTAACCTGCACCCGCCCGAAAGGGCGTCCCAGATGAATGGCGGGAAAACTCACCCCCATTACCCCCCGACAATGGTGCCTTTAACATGCCTGAATTCTCCATCTTTTGCCAAGAAATGGAGTCGTAACAATCCCAGGTCAAAGATGCGTCGTGCTCCTTGGCCTTCCGAAAAACATTATCATAGCAAAACCACTGATTGCCCTCATAAGACTGAGAGTACTCCATAATACGTGTCTGATACACAGGCAACTCGGCCAACATCTCAGGCCTTCGTTCCCCCATAATTGAAGTGAATATGCCAAACGCTCTGCCCCAGTTACCTATGTTCTCAGCGACCTTAAAGGCGGCCATCTTGGCGCGCCACACACTCGGATGCAGAAACTCTTTTTGACCCTTCACATGCTCGATTTCGTAGTGATCAGTTAGCAATGAGAACATGTTTACATACTTATCAGCCCAAATCTTTTCCTTGACTTCAATCGGAATATGCTGAGCCACTTTCTCCCTTCGTGAGGGTACAGACCCCTCCCCCGCAATCGGCAGTAGCCGCTTACCTAAATTAGAAGCTGTAGCCGTATTCGCTGCCGAACTCGTGCCCGCTGCGGTTTCACCCACCGGAGCCTGTGGGGGAACAGAAGAACATGGTGCCTTCGCAGCCTCTCTAGATTCTCGCAATTGCCTCATTACTGCCCTGGCGTCATCTGCCGTGGTGCCCTCACTATCTTTCCCCAACCACGCTGCCAGTTGTGCAGCTAACTCGGGAGGCATATCCCCCCCGTTCACAGGGGTGACTACGACGGGGATTGGTTGCCCCTCCTTCGGAACCGGGATTGGCTCCTCAGTCGGTGTATCGGGAAGTGCCGGCGGCGCCTCGGGAACCGGGGCCTCTCCCCCATATGCCCCCCTCTTGGACCTCTTGCCTCTCCCGCTGGGGACTACTCCCGGCAATGCTGGTCCGACGACTCGCTTAGGGCCTCCTACACCGTTCATTGCCGCCATCTGCTTCTTCATCTCGGCCATGTCTTTTACGAGCATGCGGAGCATCTGATCGGTACCGACCCGCTTTCCGACCTTCTTGCCCGGCATTCTCCAACGAAGATATCTGAAAGAACAAAGGCAAAATTACAACGCTCAAAAATGGCTCTTTGTTCCGTCTCGAGCTCACGTGCAGCGGGGAGGTGCAGCTTCAGAGCACAGGAACAAGAGGATGCTTCTTTGGCTTGTTGCTCCTTTTATCCTTCTTTGGGCGGGCGTAAACCCGCCTCCGTCCGCCTCGGGGGCGTGGCTGGCGGCTTCAGTGTCTAGGACAACCCACTCTAGGGCGGGAAAAGCGCGCCCCGGCTACGCCGCTTCGGGCATACCAGCCGAGACTCGCCTCCCGCCCAAGATGGCTTCCCGGGGGGATCGGGGTACTCCACCATACGTTCGGGGGGACCGAGTGGTCGCCCCTTTCCAAGTGGTGTCTATATGGAAGTGCCTACTGCGTTACTAACGCCCGTTATGCCAAATTATTCCTAATGCATTCCTATAAAGGATTTGTAGATCTAGGCCTCTGTGCTTACCGTTGTATAAACCTTGCGGCCAAACACATACGGAAGTAGACTTCACAACTTCACATCAACAATTCTTCTACACGTCTAAGCAGACAGCAGTGTCTAAGTGTAAGAGAGAAAGAGAAATTATGTCACAGAGAGTGAGAGAGAGAGAAAACATTAAAACTCTGGGCCATAATATCAAGCCTGGGCGACAAAACTATCGCCACTTTATCGGCAGGAAAGTGTCGCTCAACTGGCGATAATGGGTTTGATAATATGCTATATGGAATTCCAATCGAAGCTCATGTTAGATGTCCTTCACATCTAACATGAGCTTCGATTGGAATTCCATAGAGCATATTATCAAACCTATTATGGCCACTTTAGCGGCAGTTTGTTGCCGATAAAGTGGCGATAATATTGTTGCCAAGGTTTGATAATATGGCCCTCTCTCCTTTCATAAATAAAAGTTACACTACAGTTTTACGAGTGCAGTGTACCTGATACATTTTACTTGTTATAGTGCCGCATTCAAGTGGTGTCTATATGGAAGTGTCTACTGCGTTACTAACGCCCGTTATGCCGAATTATTTCTAATGTATTCCTATGAAGGATTTGTAGATGTAGGCCTCTGTGCTTACCGTTGTATAAACCTTGCGGCCAAACACTTCAGGCAGTTGGATTGACAACTTGATTTCAACAATTCTTCTACATGCTTAAGCAGACAGCAGTGTCTAATTTTAAGAGAGAAAGAGAAATTATGTCACAGAGAGTGAGAGAGAGAAAACAACTTTAAAACTGTGTCGCATAGTCTTGAGTTGAGATTTTTTATTGAAAAGTGAGATGTAGATTTACAAGCTCATTGCATAACTTTAACCATGTTAAAAGTGACTCAAAAGGGGCGTAATAAGGTTGTAGATCTGTTTGTCAGACTGTTGTAACCTATCTGTTGTCACTGCTCAGAGGTAATTATAGAATTTAAAAAGAAGCTGCTGTACAGTACGCACTCTGGGTCATAATATCAAGCATGGACGACAAAATTATCGCCACTTTATCGGCAGGAAAGTGTCGTTAAAGTGGCGATAATGGGTTTGATAATATGCTCTACGGAATTCCAATCGAAGCTCATGTCTGATGTCCTTCACATCTAACATGAGCTTTGATTGGAATTCCATAGAGCATATTATCAAACCCATTATCGCCACTTTCCTGCCGATAAAGTGGCGATAATTTTGTCGCCCAGGCTTGATAATATGGCCCTCTCTCATTTCACAAATAAAGCTAACACTACAGTTTTACGAGTGCAGTGTACCTGGTATATTTCAGTTGTTATAGTGCCGCGTTCAAGTGGTGTCTATATGGAAGTGCCTACTGCGTTACTGACGCCCGTTATGACGACTTATTTCTAATGCATTCCTATGAAGGCTTTGGAGATGTTGACATGTGTGTAGTGTGGGCGGGCGAGCACCGCGCATGTGCAAGTATGAGTGTGTGCACTAACAATTAACAGCAGAGAGAGATGGCGGCGGTGTTATAATGTACGCAGAGGCAAGCCCAGAATCGGATCTGCAATGAGTCAGCACTTCTAATCATTCTCTTTAGCACGCCCTGAGCTCTGATTTGTCACTGGAAGGTCATCGCACCATAGTTTGTACTGCTTATCATACTCAGCGAGTACCCGCGCATACAGTACGAATTTGCTTTGACGTTACGCGTCGCATTAAAGCTTCGGTATGACGTCATGTACGGCGTTCTGTATGCGAAAGGGGGCAATGTTTTAACTTGGTTTAAAACATGTATGTATTTAATGTACATACTAGGGGCAGACATTTGGGATAACTATGAATTTTTTTAAATACTTGTAATAATCATTTATTACTTTTAAAAAGAATCACACAAATCGCGGTAGAACATCATGCATACTCGTATTGAAAGAGTTGCGCAAGCACATCATAAGTGTACGCAAAGCCATGTGACTTAAAAAGTAGAGATTTGATTGGTTCATAACTTTTCCTATTGCGACTATTGAAAGTTCCGTCCCATTATAATTATTCGACTTTGACTTTCTAAGAAGAAGCATTTGTTCTGAGAATCTTCTCGAATAGAAGGAAGATCACAATAATAAGAGCAATGGAGTCATCTTCCAGCAGTTCTTCAGAGGGAGATTTCATTCCTGTAGAACCTCCAAAGAAGAGGAAAGAAGCTCTAATTTGGAAGTTTTTCACTTTTCCGGAAGGTTAAAAAAAAGGTTAATACTCCAAAAGTAACCTGTAAAATTTGCAAAACAACTCTTTCAAGGGGTGATCCATGTAAAAAATACTCCTTTGGCACAGCAAATATGGTGCGACACGTGAAGAATTTGCACCCCAAGAACTTTGCTCGAGCTGCAAGACGGAGGTTGCACGAGAACCCACCTGCTGCTACACCAAACATATCAACTGCGGCAGCAGGATTTTCAGCAAGCAGTCCACACCCACATATTGATTCTGACTTTGCTAAAGTTAAAATTCTATGCATTTATTGCGATAAACTTTTGTGTTATGGGGAACAGTCTATAGACTTGATGAAACGCAGGATGCAGGATCATTGCAGTCCTCAACATTAGTTGTTCTTTTTTTCATTGTTATGTTCCGCTTGAAATTTGTTGAGAAAACACAAAAACAATACAAAACGAAAAAAAACTGTTCTTTTTAGAACTACCTTCACTGGTCAAAGAAAGAACTATATTTCTATGTTAGTGTGTAAAAGTTTGTCAGAATGAATGTGTAGTTCATAAAGGAATGAATGAATATGTTACTAGTGTATGGAGAATGTGAAAGTGCAGAACTATAAGGAGCTGCAACAGTATAAATCTATAAGGTGTTTATCTATAGTATACTGTAGTATGTCCGAAGCACTTGGATGTATCATATGTACTTGTTACTATGTTACTATGTTACTAGTCTATGTTTCAATTTGCGCTGCTGGTAAAAGTGCCTGGGTGAATTTGTATGTGTTAGGGGCGGATTTACAATCCCCCCATCGGTGGTGCAAAAGATATGCCGTGGTGTGTGCTACTAACAATGTGACGCATCTGGAAGCTGCATTACATTGTAAAGCGCTGCGCCAGAAGAGGCTTTCTTGTGCAGAAGGGGGTGCAGCAAGGACTCCTAAAAGTGAATGAGTGAAATGTATAACATTTTATTCAGTGACTTTTGAGGTTATGCTGCGTCAAAACCTTGCACATGCTTGAAGCAGGTGTATGGATTGATACAGCATTGTGAGCATAGGGCCGCAAGAGAATTGCTGAAGCTGTGTTATACTTCCAACCGACGTCAAGCAATAATTCATTCAAAAATTACTTTGCAATTTAGTTTTGTTATTATTTTATAATAAGAATATGAAATATAATCTAAAAAATAAAATAAATATAAATATTTATATTAAAAATATAAGAAATTAGTATAAAAAGAAAGACATAATATTTAATACATTTATAAATTATCATTTACAAAACCTATGAAATTCACTGAAAAACCAACGGTTTCACACACGTTATAGTTAGGAATTAGCATTTAAAAAACCTTGCAAATTCATTGAAAAAACCATAGGTTTCACATGGTATAGTTAGCTAAACATTTCTCTCATACAAAACCTTTGAAATTCCGCCGTTATAGTTAGCTCAGCTAACTATAACTTGCGTGCCCGCAATGCACTGCTGATGACGTCACATATTACATCACTCATGACATGGTCAGTGACATCACTCATACCATCATTGATGACATCTCAAATTACATCCCTGATGACATCACTGATGACATCATCCAGTGAATGTGTGTCTTTCTGAAAAATAATTTTTTTTATATATGTATATCTAAAGGTCGATGGAAGAATAAATGGGTAAATAAGTGTCTAAATGGATGTTTTTTTGTAAAATTCATTGTATAACTGACTTCTTAAATATATATCTTAGTGAATAGGTGTACTAGCGAGTAATCTTTAAACATTTAAATATCTGTATCAGTGTCTCACTTTGTATATAAGTGGTTGCATGGGTTGAAGAGTAGCTACATGAGTGTGTATATGGGTTATTAGTTGTTTTTTTGAGTACCAAAATGAGTGTTTTTTCAATGAATATATATATATATATATATATATATATATATAGATATATATATATATATATATATATATATATATATATATATATATATATATATATATATATATATATATATATATAGCTTTGCATTTTGTTTGGAAATCCCTTTGGGATAAAATGTGCAATTACTGGAATCTATGGACACGGTTATGTGTCAAACAAGTTACTTTGAGGTTAGCGTTTCAGTGTTTCTGTGGGTCATCAAAATTGAAAAGAGAGTTTAAATACGCTGTTTACCGTCTTTTTTTGAGTAAAAGGTCGATTATATTTGCACAGCACTCACAAATGTTATTAGAGATGTTACGCTTTTGCCTTGAAAACAATATGTTTATCTTTAATGGTCAATTTTATCATCAAGTTCAGGGCGTTGCGATGGGGGCCAGCTTCCCCCCAGCTATGCCTGTTTGTTTATGGGCTGGTGGGAGGAGCTGGTCCTCATGCCCAAGCATGAAGAAGTATATGCCACGAATGTATTCGCATAGTTGCGTTTTATCGACGATCTGTTCATTGTCTGGCGGGGAAGTGAGGAAAGTGCGTTGGAATTCATAAATGAAATCAATGAAAATGATTTTAATTTGAAATTCACTTTTAACATCAGTAAACGTACAGTAACCTTTTTAGATGTCGAGATCTTAGTTGATAAAATGTTTTAACCACTACCCTTTTTTAGAAAGCCGACTGCGGGGAATGCACTTTTACACGCATCGAGTGCCCACCCATCTTGTTAGAAGCAGGCCCTACGGGGAGATGCTCCAGATCCGTCGCATTTGCAGTGATCCGTAGGATGCTAAAATCAAACAGAAGGAGAGTGGTGCCAGATTTCTAGCCAGGGGCTATAGTAAGAAGATGGTGGATGCTGCTATAAATAAATCCAAGGAGAAGCCCAGGGAGGATCTCCTTGTGTATAAAGCTCAGACCCCGCAGCTAGCTCCAGAAACAGGACTTCAACCGGTGATGCTAATTTTAAGGTACTCTAAGCAGGAGAAAGAACTTAGAAGCATCGTTAGACGCAATTGGCACTTTGTCCGGGAAGACCCTGTAATAGCTGAATAGATGCCCGCCAATCCATCCATCTCCTCCAGAAGAGCAGTCAGTATGGGAAACATGCTAGCCAAGAATAGCCTGAAATGTGCCCGGAAAGGAATATCGTCGACCACTAGGAAGGGATTTTATAAATGTCTAACCTGCAAAGCCTGTCAGTTTGGTTGTAACACCAAAACATATATAACTGCCTTTTCCAATGACATCTGGGAAATTAAGCAACATCTCACCTGTAAAACTGAATATTGCGTTTACGTCTTGGAATGTGATTGCAAACTAAAATATATAGGCAGCACCAAAATGGCAGTACACAAACAAGTTCTTCAACATCTAAGGGCAATAACCAATAAGGATCAGACATATCCAGTTGCAAGGCACTTTCAGGCGGTGCATGGAAGCAAACCCCAGTACCTGCAGTACTATGCGATTGAAGCCGTCCCTGTTATGAGAAGAGGAGGTGATAGGGAGGCTAAACTCAGAAGCCTGGAGACATCTTACATTTTAGAGTTTGACTCTAAGTCTCCGGGAGGATTAAACGCCACTGAAGACATTCACACCTTTCTATAATAAATCTACACCCCAGGAACTGGTAGCCCTATGTCTATTGTTCCATACCCTGTAGGGACTTAGATAAAAATGATATTTTGTAGAACTGAGATGTCAACTTTTAACATAAGGGTTGCTAGCGTAAAATAGTTAAGGACAGTAGATGGGGCAGCAACATCAAGATATTAGCACTGGCAATCAGAAAACCAATATATTGATAGTGAGCGCTTAGCCGGTTTTATGTGATAGGTTTTTAGACGTGAGGGTAGTTTTATCTTTGTGTCTTTTAACTGGTCATTTTAGATTGGTTACTGCTGTGTATCTGATATGGATATTGATTGTGTATGTATAACAATGAATTTATCCCCTGTGAATATTCCTTTCCTCAAATGAAATGAAGATTAGTTGAACTGCTTAGGATTTTAGATCTGTCCAACCATGATGTAACAGTTGATAAAATTCAACATAGTCCTTTTTTTTGCACAATGTATTCAAGTACTGTAGCACAACAGTCACTTTAACCCTTCTTTCCCTTGATATTTCGGCCCATAGTCACTTTATGAGGAATTTCCGGTATATAGTATTTTTGCCCAAAAATTATTCGGCTGAACGTATCAGCCAACTTGCACTGAGACATGTATAGGATTTCCTACAGTGGATGTTGAATAGGGGAGCTATATGCATATAGGTCTAGGCCAAAGTGGGATTTATATGCTACAGTCTATGTAATATTGAGATTGTCATTCTTGCATATATCAAGGTATAAACCCTGCCCCTGAATAAGAGTTATTAGCTGTAGACTACAGTGCCAAATGAAGAGTTATGAGTTCATCACACCCATAGGAGAGCTTAGCAAAATTTTAAATGTATAATTTTCACTTTATATTTTTAGCCTGTTTTTGAGAAGCATTACAAGTTGGGTCTATAATATGCATTTAAGCAAGAATTGTTATTATTTGTCATGTACTATCACAATGTTTTTGCTAAAAACAAGTATATGATACGTTTGTAAAATAATGTATTACAACATGCAAGCATTCAAGCAGCAATAGTAACAGCTTGGTATTGAATATCATGTTAAATACATAAGACCCCCGCAAGTGCGGTAGTATTTTGTCTATGTTTCCTAAATCAGGCTTGCACTAGCACTTTAAAAATGAGGGTTGAGAACTAGGCGTCGTCATGTGATCAAGACCGCTGGGACGGCTGAAACACGTCGTGATGGCACACTGGTGAAATAAATCGAATTTGCACTAAGACGGTCTGCCCTCGTCATTTCTCACACAGTATTGGAAGTTAATGTCACAAGTTGAAGTGATATATATATATATATTATATATGCATACTTGATCCCTGCACATTGGATCTCCTGCATGCGAGGCTGTGGCATCATAAAAGGGACTTGAGGACTGGTTTGTTGGCTCTAGGGCAGTGGAAGGCTTGGTCATCGTGTCCTGCTGTGTGACCGCGGTGAAGATTACCTAAACACCTTCCCCATTTCACCGACCCGAATTGCCACGATCATATGGCTTTTAGGAAGATGTAGTCCTCGAAGTCAAACGGATTACAACAGGTGTGCCATATCGCCAGGGGGAGGAGCGGATCATGCCAGCACTACATCAGGGGCAGCAGGAATGCTACAACACAGATGAGGGCTCCCCGGTGTTGGGTACGGAGGAAGGCTCCATGCCGAAATGCATCTGCCGCCACTGGGACTGCATGTTTGCTAATAAAACCTGTCTTACTTGTTCCCCTTGGGCTCCTGCTTCGTTCTTGTGGAGGAAGGTTTTCGTGTATATATTTTGTGCTTGCCAGTTGCACAATTCAGGAGCACCACCACGTTTGGGATCTGGACAACTGCTGGCATCTACGGTTTCCCGGGAGGGATAGTCCAGTTCCCGCTTCGCTAACAGAGGACCCGGAGCAGTGAGGTAATCTACCTCGTTTTGGACATTGTGCTAACTGCATACTTGATCCCTGCACATTGGATCTCCTGTATGCGAGGCTGTGGCGTCATAAGGGGACTTGAGTACTGGTTTGTTGGCTCTAGGGCAGTGGAAGGCTTGGTCATCGTGTCCTGCTGTGTGACCGCGGTGAAGATTACCTACACGCCTTCCCCATTTCACCGACCCGAATTGCCGTGATCATATGGCTTTTTGGGAGTTGTAGTCCTCTAAGTCAAACAGACTACAACAGGTGTGGCATATCGCATGGGGGAGGAGCGGAACACGCCAGCACTACATCAGGGGCAGCAGGAATGATACAACACAGATGAGGGCTCCCGGTGTTTGGTACTGAGGAAGGCTCCATGCCGAAATGCATCTGCCGCCACTGGGACTGCCTGTTTGCTAATAAAACCCGTCTTACTTGTTCCCCTTGGGCTCCTGCTTCGTTCTTGTGGAGGAAGGTTTTCGTGTATATATATAATATATGTATATATATATATGTATATATATATATATATATATGGTCAGCTCCTGTCTTGAAAGTTTCGGGGTGATTTGTTACGTGGGGGCTGAGAAAAAAGGGGTTCCCAAAACGTGTTTGCACAATGTTAATTTCCAAAGGAAATGTTAGACAAAGCTACAGTCCGAACTGCTGAACTGATTTACACCAAATTTGGCAATAAGGTAGTTCTTGGTTCACAAAGCGTGCATTTTTTAAAATCGGGTTAAATACATTCAGTAGTTCCTGAAATATTCATATTTAAAATATTTATATATCTGGTGACAGCGATGGATCCGTGAACCCTCCCGAACACAAGCTTGATTTTAATTGGCTGCCACCACTCTAAACCAAACAATGTTGGCAGCCATCATGTGACTCGGTTGAAATGAGTCACAAGAAAAAGGTCATAAAACAAGATAAGGTGGCAGGGTAGAAACAACCTGACCCCCTAGGCCTGCTCAGGGGGGCCCACAGGGACTCCTAGTGCCCCAAAAAGTATTTAAACATTTTTTTCACCGGGATTCGTGTTGGGTCCATGAATCCAGGTGAGTTTTTTTTAAATTGAAGCACAGGCTCTCGTGCTTTGTTTGTTTTAGGCCCCGGGTGGGCCAGGTCCTGGGGCAATCCATGATTGTGTAGCGGGGGTCCCGCAGGAGCCCCCGCAGCCGCAGGGACCACCACCTCCCTGGGGCTTTTTTAAAGAAATGCATGTTGGACTCCTCCCCCCCCATACTGCCCAAGGACAGCCACCTCCCCAGGGCACACATCATTTAAATATGGGGACTCGTTGTGGCCCCCCAGCCCCAGGGAGCACCACCTGCCCAGAGCTATGTAGAAGATAGTCCTCTATGGCCCTTGGGGCCGTCACACCCATGGCAGCTCCATCAATGTCCTGGGGTACCCACCCCCGAGACATTACAGTTTGTAACGGCAGGGCTGGCGCTGGAGCACTGCTCCCGCCCTGTCATTGCAAGCTCCTGCTTCTTTTCATGGAAGCGAGAGCAAAAAAAACTGCTCTCACTTCCTTGAAGCATAGCAAATTGCTTTTGGACAAGGTGACCTGCATGTTAACAGCTCCCCTTGTCCAAAAAGCAATGCCTGCTCTGCAGGAAGTGAGGAGCCAGCAGGGACCCCAGGGGCATTGGGGCTCCCCCCGGTCCCCAATGTGAGGCCAGGCCCTGGGGGATTGCGTCCCACACGGGCCCCTCAATTGTTTAAAAAATAAGTATATATAAAATGTCTCAGGCCCTGTGGGATGGGGTCCCAGGGCACACAAAATATTAAGAGAAGGAGGGTCACACAGCCACTCTTCTAACAATAAAAAAAGAGGAGCCCCGCCCCCTACCTGCACCACTCTGCAAACATGCCTTCTGGCGTGTTGTGGGTTGGGGGATTAAGTCCCCCAGAATCTTAAGGGTCCTTAGGGGCCTACTAGCCCACCAGGTACCTCCAGTAAACCCCACACAGTGGGATTGCTGAGAGGTAGTCCGAGGCCACGCGCCTTTTTACACCACTCTGCAAACGTGTCTCTTGGTGCATTGCTGATGGGGCGATGGGTTCCTCTTGTGTCCTGAGGCCCTCCGGACTAAAGTGGACTTCATCGCCCTAGCAGCAGTGTGCCAGGAGGTGCGTTTGCAGAGTCGTGTTAAAAGGTGGCGTGGCCTCGGCCCACTCTCAGCAATCCAGCTGTGTGGGGCTTTCTAGAGGGGATGATAAATTAATTGATGGGTTGGCCTACTAAAAAGTTTGTTGAGTCAATTTCTAGGTCTGACCCCCGCATAGAGGCTATTTCATCTAGATCTTCTGTTTTGAACTTGGGTCTGGTTGTATTGTATTCAGTATGGTGGTTGTGCACCTCGGCCATGACCTGAATATCCTTACCTAAGCTAGGGAGATTAGTTGACTCCTTACTCCTGTTAGATATTTCCAAGGCCAGTGCAGATATGTTATTAGGACTTGCTTCCTGAATTTTTGGCAACGCCATTTTCAAGGCCCCTATCTCACAGCTTTCCTTCTTCTCTTGTATCCGGATACTACTTGTAGCCCAGGATTCCTATTTAAAAGGGCTCTTTTTCACT
>NW_028245710.1:0-30041 GCF_964263255.1 Lissotriton vulgaris
CAGTCAGATCTCACGATGAGATGTGTCATTAGGCTCCGCCCAGATATATATATATTTACTTTAATATCTAAAAAACTACAGATTTACACCATTTAACAAAAAGGCACGAGTCTGAACCAAGGACTACTTCTTTGCCAAATTTGGTGTAATTCCATTCAGCAGTTCGGGCTGTAGCTGCGACTAAAGGTTTGTATGGGAAATTGCATGGGGAAGACATGTTTCGGGACCCCCTTTTTTTCTTGGCCCTGCTTGACAAATCCCCCCCAAACTTTCAGGATAGGAGCGAACCGGAGCGCCCCACAAGATTCGTCAAGCTATGCCAAAGTTATTGCAAATAGAATGTTGTGGATTTCTTATGGAAAATAGGTCCTAACTATAACTACCTACTGGTGACCGCTAGTAGGTAAAATATATATATATATATAGACCTGCATCCACGGGGACCGTGAGGCAGGAAGTGCCAGATTTGAGAGAAATCCTGCAATCAGAAAATACGCTGCAATCACTAACCTGTGCACGCTCATAGCCAGCCTTCCAACTGGATGCCCCACAAGCAGCTGGCGAACAGGATCACTCACCGCGACATTGCAACATGTAATACCTGCATTCTGGGAGTTGCAGTCTTTCCACTCAGGACCAACACAGTGATTCCTGTTGAACGAGGCACAGGTGCGCAACAATCTACTTGAGATTATCCATTATAAAAGACACTGAGGATTGCAGAGTCAGTGGCAACTTAAAAGGTATTGCATCTGACGAAGGCAAAAGCTGAAACACGTTATGCCACATCCTTTCAACAATGACATTTCAAATCCCGCTGTGCCCCCTTGTCTGCCTGTAAGGAGGAGGACTATTTTGCATATATATATACACTGAAAAAACCATAGGTTTCACACCAGTTATATTTAGGTGGAAATTTTACTCACATAAGACCATTGAAATTCCCACGTTATAGTTAGTTGGACTCACTATAACTTGCGCGTGCAATGCACTGCTGATGACGTCACATATTACATCACTCATGACATGGTCAGTGACATCACTCATGACATCACTGATGACACCTCAAATGACATCACTGATGACAACATCCTTGTGACAAAGTGGCAGACCTCCTATCAGAATAAAATAACCTTTGACACACACATTCAAAAATAGAAACTAACATTTTCTTAAAAAAGGAGAAACCAATACCAATTACAACAACTTATTAGGTAATTCCAACATCTACATGCACATCCACTCATTCACCAACAGTTCTATATAGTCACTCATGCATGTACTTACTCATCATATGTACTCATACACCTATACATCCTGTTACACACTAATACTCATCCATATAGTTACTCACACACAAATTCACACATGCAAATAAAGTATCAAAAAACCATTTACTTGATTATACTGCTATATGCACACCACTACACATACTTCTACAGAAACGGAAACATATTTACTCTCTTAAACAATCAATTATAAAAACACATACTCACTAACCCACCCATACACACAATCATCCACCCATACAGTCTTGCACACATGCTGTCTTCAAAATACATACAAATAGTGAGTCACTCATTCATGCATCTGTGCTCTAAGTAATATCCCCCACCGAACCATACAGACACTGATACTCAAAAAAACTACTAATAACCCATATACACACTCATGTAGCTACTCACCAACCCATGCAGCCACTTATACACAAAGTAAGACACAGATACAGATATTTAAATATTTAAACATTACTCGCTAATATATGTATTCACTAAGATACATTTAATAAGTCAGTTAACCAATCAATTTTACACAAAAAAACATCCATTTAGACATTTATTTACCCATTTATTCTTCCATCAACCTTTAGATATACATATATAAAAATATTTATTTTTCAGAAAGATACACATTCACTGGATGATGTCATCAGTGATGTCATTTGAGATGTCATCAGTGATGTCATGAGTGATGCCACTGACCATGTCATGAGTGATGTAATATGTGACGTCATCAGCAGTACATTGCACGCGCAAGTTATAGTGAGTCCAACTAACTATAACGTGGGAATTTCAATGGTTTTACGCAAGTAAAATTTCCACCTAACTATAACTAGTGCGAAACCTATGGTTTTTTCAGTGAATTTAATAGGTTTTTTAAATGCTAATTCCTAACTATAACTGGTGTGAAACCTATGGTTTTTTCAATGAATATATATATATATATATATATATATATATATATATATATATATATATATATATATATATATATATTACCTACTGGCGATCGCCAGTAGGTAGTTATAGTTCAGGATTTTTTTCAATGTTAAATCTCAAAATTCTATTTGGAATAGCTTTGGCGCCGGTTGACGAATCTGCCTGAAAATTTCCTCAAAATGGCCTCGTCGAGCTCCGGTCCTTCCCTGAAAGTTCGGGGGGGATGCGTCAAGCAGGGGCTGAGATAAAAGGGGGGTCCCAAAACGCGTTTTCCCCATGTTAATTTCCATAGTCACATGACCCGATGCGCTTTACATTTCTTTGCTGCTTCAATTATTCCTTTTCTGTCACTTCTTCTTTTCTTCTTTCTGTTTGTTCTCTCTGTCATTCCACATGTTTTAACCTTATTCACTATCATACACCTTGTTTTATTCCTATTTACTTTCGCTCACTGTTTTTTTAACACCTTCCTTCAGGGTTGTTGTCTTAGTCCGGTTCTATCCCTACCTCTCATTCCACATCCTTTACTCTCTTTCTTTTTAATTTGAACATTCACTCACATTCTCCAAGTAACTCTTGTTTATTATTCTTCTACTCTCTTTTTTTCTTTCACTTCCTTATCTATTTTCTCAATTATACCCTCTTACATCTTTTCTTTGTAAAATTATCTATTATACAGTATCTCTGTGTTACTCCCTCTAGCTGTCTTTCTTTTAACATTATTCTCTCTGTCTCCTTCCCTTATACTCACTTTTTTTTTTGGTTCGCTTCCGGTTCGCGCACCGGCGCGCGAACCGGGAAGCGAATAAAAAAAAAAAGAGATTGCCAGAGTGCTAAACATTTTAGCAATTTTTTATAAATGGGAGGTAGTTCTGAAAAGAACTTTTTTTTTATTGTTTTTGTTGTTTTATATTTTTTTTATTATTTTTCTGAATATTTTTTTATTTTTTTGTATTTTTTGAACAATTTTATATTTTTTGGGTTTTTTTGGGGGGGGACAACGAAAAACAGGCATTAGAAAGGGCTCAACAGGAGCAAAAAAAAAATTACTTCTTGGGGCGTTTCGAGCACTTGTGGTTTTCAAATACTCTATTAAATAAAATGATACTCCTCTCCCCATAACAAATTAGTGCACCACAGTAAATGCACACTAGCTTCAGGTGCGTAAAATAGTTTTGAATACTTGGGACCGTCTCCCTCGCTTCTGGTCCCGATAGAGTTTCCTGTGACGATGTACTGGCCACATGAGTTGGTGGGTTATCCTGGAGGTGACGCATCTCAGCAACGCTATAATTGATTGGACGCCACCTCTGCATGTGGCGGTGCATAGTATAGTTTCCAAAACTATACTTTTTGTCTGTGCCTCGGGACAGAACTGCATCGCAAATGAGGCATGTCACCAGCCGGGCATTGACCTTTTTTTGCCCTCGAGGGTAAGAAAAAAATTGCCATATAAAATGGTCTAAGTGGTGGGATTGCCGGGGCTCTTCACGCAAGAACTGCCTCGGCTCTACCTCCTCTTCCTCTTCTTCTTCCTCTTCCTCTGGGTTTGGAAGGAACTGTGCAGGTGGTCCTTCCTTCCTAGGTGGTTGTGGTGGTGGTGGGGGTCCACCAGCTGCAGCTACTACAGATGCCATGACTGAACAAGCAGAAACAGGTCTTCCTCTCACAAAGATGACAGTCAGAGTGAGGAAAAAAGGTGGTGGCTTTCATCATTTTGGAAAAAAAATGTTCTAAACCAATGAAAAGTGTTATTTTCAGGTCACATGACCCGATGCGCTTACGTTACGCGCTCCGGCGCGCTTACGTTACGTGCTCCGTGCCGCGCCGCGGAGCGCTTCCGGGTGCGTTTACGCAGCGCGTCATAAGACGCATCATGCGGCTACGCGATACGTCACGCTTACGCGACGCGTCACGATGTTGTTTCGATCGCGACATTGGCGCTAACAGGATGCTTCAGGGTTCCCGCACCGGGGCGCTTCAAAATAGTAAGCTTTCTGGGGCGTTCACCGGTGCGCGCACCGGAAGCGCTCCAAGACAAAATATATATATATATATATATATATATATATTTTTTTTTTTTTAAATGAAAAATTGTAAGGACTGATAGCTATGTCTCAAGATATATGTTCCAGTTGTTTTCAATAAAATTTACTTTTAAAAAATATATATTGGCCTATATTTGGGCTTTATATATGTTAGAGCCCAAATGTAGCCCAAATGTAGCCCAATGTAGCCCAATGTAGCCCAAAGATGGCCACCAGAGACAAAAAAATACAAATGTAGCCCAAATATCAGCCAGATGTAGCGCAACTATAGCCCAATGATAGTATGAAATTCACTGAAAAAACCATAGGTTTCACACCAGTTATAGTTAGGAATTAGCATTTAAAAAACCTATTAAATTCACTGAAAAAACCATAGGTTTCACACCAGTTATAGTTACCTGGAAATTTTACTGGCATAAAACCATTGAAATTCCCACGTTATAGTTAGTTGGACTCACTATAACTTGCGCGTGAAATGCACTGCTGATGACATCACATATTACATCACTCATGACATGGTCAGTCACATCACTCATGACATCACTGATGACATCATCCTTGTGACAGAGAGACTGACCTCCTTTCACTGTAAAGTAACCCTTGAAACAAATATTAAAAAATAGAAACTAACATTTTCAAAAAAGTGGAGATACCTATACCAGTTACAACAACAAATTCAGTAATTCCACCATTTACATACACATCCACTCATTCACCAACAGTTCTATATAGTCAGTCATACATATACTCACTCATCATATGTAGGGAGACACCTATACATCCGTTAACACACCGACAGTCTTCCATAAGTTGCTCACACACATATTCACACATGCAAATAAAATGTTGCACATCCATTTTTTTGCATATACAGCTATACACACACTACCACCTTACTTCTAAGGAAACTTACACATACTTACTCTCTTAAACAATCACTTATAGAAACACATACTTATTTAAACAAGAACTCTTTCAATGTCCGACTCTCACATATACTCACTTATATACACCAATACTCACATATACTAGATTAAAACATATGTAGTTACTGATAAAGACACTAGTAAGACAGTCATTCACTAACTAACACATACATATACACACTCACTCACCCATACAGTCCGGCACATATACTGTCTTCAAAACACATACAAACAGTGAGTCAGTCATTGATGCATCTGTGTGCTAAGTAACACCCCCACCAAATCATACAGACATTTATACTGATACTAAAAAAAATCTAATAAGCCACAGAAACACACATGTAGCTATTCACCAACCCATGCACCCACTTATACACAAAGTGAAACACTGATACAAACATTTAAATATTGAAACAATACTCGCTAATATATGTATTCACTATGATACACTTAATAAGCCAGTTAACCAATTATTATTTTTTTTTAAAACATCCATTAAGACACCTATTTAAACATTTATTCTACCATTGACCTTTACATATACATATATAAAACATGTTTATTTTTCAGAAAGGCACACATTCACTGGATGGTGTCATCAGTGATGTCATGAGTGATGTCACTGACCATGTCATGAGTGATGTAATATGTGATGTCATCAGCAGTGCATTTCACGCGCAAGTTATAGTGAGTCCAACTAACTATAACATGGGAATTTCAATGGTTTTATGCCAGTAAAATTTCCAGGTAACTATAACTGGTGTGAAACCTATGGTACACAAAGCCAAGCACTCTGCCTTCAGGATTGTTAAGGCCTGACATAGGAGTTTATATGTGTCAGTGATGAAAGGTATATGTAGGTAACTACTATCTTAGTAAGAGGTGCATGCACCACCTTACCCAGGCTGCAGTGGCATTCCTTTGGTGTCATTTTGGAAGCCTTCCCAGGGGTGGCAAAATAAATGGTTCATCCCCTGGTAGGCCTCTGGGGTACCTATGCCCTTAGTACATAGTGTACCAAATACAAGGGACTCACAAGGGTACCCCAGTAACCAAACTGGAGTGTACCTAAAGTACATGAAATCATTGTAGAGAGGAAGAGAGGAAGCAGCTAGACTGGGGTCCTGGATAGCAGGGCCCCAGCCAGACTAAAGTTGAAAAACAGTGACACACCAGTAAAAAGTGGGGGTAATCATAGTAAGCAGATCTACTCTCCTATACCCCTCCCCCCAAATGCAGAGACATTAAACTAACCAGTTTAGTCTTCATGTTCTAAGTGGAAATATCTGGAGAGTCCATCTGCATTGGCATGGTTACTCCCAGGTCTATGTTCCTCTATCCCCTGTAGGGAAATGAACCACCACAAAAGTTTGGGGTTTTCACCCTTCATCTGTTTCAGCAATAAGAGGGGCTTATGTTTAGTCTGAACAGTGAAGTGAGTGCCAAATAAGTATGACCTCTGCTTCTTCAGAGCCCAAACCACAGCAAAGGCCTCCCTCTTAATAGCTGGCCAACGTTTCTCTCTAGGGGTCAGCCTTCTGCTAATAAACTGGCTGGTCCTGATCTTCATCATTCAATTGTGACAGCACAGCCCATTCTCCCAACACAGATGCATCTGTTTGGACAATGAATTCTTTGGAGTACTTAGGACTTTGCAGAATTGGTGCAGTGCACATGGCCTGCTTCAGGTCATCAAATGCCTTTTGACAGCTGACTATCCACGGAACTTTCTTAGGCATTCTTTTAGAAGTTCAGTCATTCAAGGGTGTCACAAATGAGCCATACTCCTTGACAAATCTTCTGTAGTACCCAGTCAGGCCCAAGAAAGCTCTGACCTGATTCTGGTTAGTCGGAGCAACCCATTCCATGATGGTCTTTATTTTGCTATGTAAAGGTCGAACTTGGCCGCCACCTAGAAGGTGGCCCAGGTGCACAACCTGACTCTGCCCTATTTGGCACTTAGTAGCCTTGATAGTTAGGCCTGCTCTCTGCAAGGCCTCCAAAACATTTCTCAGGTAGACCAGGTGATCCTCCCAGATGGAGATAAAGACAGCAATATCATCCAGATATGCTGCAATATAGTCTTCCAGGCCTGTTAGGACGTTGTTTACCAACCTTTGAAAAGTGGCAGGTGCATTCTTCAAACCAATGGGCATTACCACAAATTGATAATGCCCACCAGGGTTAGAAAATGCTGTTTTGGCTTTTGCATCGTCAGCTAATCTACTCTGCCAGTAGCCATCTGTAAGATCAACTGTGCTCAGAAATTTGGCTGAGGCCAACATATCTATAAGCTCATCTGCTCTTGGGATTGGATGGGTATCAGTCCTAGTGACTGCGTTGAGACCCCTGTAGTCTAAACAAACCCTCACCTCTCTCCTACCACCCTGGGTGCGAGGTTTAGGTACCAAGACGACTGGACTAGCCCAAGGGCTATCTGAGGGTTCAATAACTCCCAAATCCAACTTTTTCTGGTCTTCTGTCCTGATACAGTCCCTGACATGGTCAGGTTGCCTGTAAGTCTTATTTTCAACAGGCAGACTATCCTCAGACTACCCCAACCTGTCAGCATGCCACTCCCTGATGCATGCCAACAGCTGCAGATTGACCCAACACAAATGCACATAGGCATTACACCTACACCCTTCTCAATGACATTCAAATTCACATTGCCAGATAGTACTGGAAGTCTGCCAAACATGTGTGTCATTGCCGCAACACTTTGATCAGGCTAATTACATCCATCAATGTCATTATGTATGTGTGACTCACCAACCCATGTCTACACACCCCTTTATGTGGTTATATCTACTCTTTCTACACAGCACACAATGCTATTGTAATGTGAATATTGTCCAACACATACAAATGTGATGGAATCTGAATGAAAACTTTGTAGACCCTCGGATCATGGATAGAGCAGTTGTACATATGACAGTACAACACTTGAATGCACATATGCCGGAATGTCTGAACTCCACATACTCCTCCCATCAGAATTAGAAACGTGTACAGAAATAGTCAGCAAAGAGACCGTGTTGCACACAAAGGAGGACAACATTTATTACGTATTTTTCCTGGCCGTGGTGGGTGCCTTGTCATCCAAACCTCCTAGATTAATTTTGGGACATACCTGCCCAAGAGGTGGGGGAATCTACTGCTGAGGCTTAGGGGTGTATGAGGAGTCTTCCTCTGACAGTGCCTTTCGTCTTGTGGCTGCCACAGGTGTTGGGGGGCACTGATGTAGATGGACCACAGTAAGGGATAGGTGGTAGGGAAAAATACCCTGAAGAGTGTGGGTCTGATGCCCATCAGCACCCCATGAGCTTTTCTAAGTTGGAGTTGTGGGTGTCCAGCTTCTGCTATATGGACCACTGCAGCTGTTCATCTTCCGGAGTTCCCAAGTACCTGGCCCATCACTCCTTGGTTTCCCTTATAGGCTCTCAGTTGATGTTGGCCTGGGCGTCAGTGGCACTAACGACCTCACTTTGTGGGCCCACAGTTACCCACCTACCACCCTGCCTGAGGCCTTGGACCAGTCTGCCCCCTCCCACTGGCTCCTCAAACCTCAGTGAGAGGGTTGTCAAACCTCACCTCCAGGAGTGGGAATAGGGTGCAGCAGATGTTGCTACCCATGCTAGGCCCACTAGTTGTTGACGCAGAGGTCAGCCCTGACGTTTCAGCGGGGGTGGGGTTGTGGGCACAGTGAGACCCACTGTTGCCCTCTGCCCAGGCTGTACATTTGGGCCAGGTTGGTCCTCCACGTCCATGTTCCCATGAGAATCTGCATTACTGGAGGCATGATCCAGGGGGGGGTGGAGTCTGGTCATTGTCCTGAGTTTGGGCAGATGTTGTGCTGGATCGACGTGTTCAGACATAAAGTAGATTGTTATTGCTGTAAATGTGGTATGCACATCCACATCATTTTATACACAGTGAGTTCAGGGCTGGGAGGGACAAGAGGGGTGAGGGTTGACATTGTGAACTATCCATGTTGTGTTTGACTCATTTGAAAGGTATTTGGAGATATCCATTACATGAAGTGGTATTTGCCTGATCATGAGGGACAGACATGGCATCTCACAAAAACTTAAACCCAACACAGTGTCAAAGTTACAAGTGTATTAGTAAATTGTAAGTCCTAGGTATGTACAATACAGGCATACACACAACTTGGTAGTAGATTTAGCATTGGTAATCGTGTGTGCTATACAGTGTCAATGGCTCAACAGCCATTTCAAATCAGCTGGATTACCTTCATCCGTTAATGATAGTTCAGGTACAAACTTGAAATGGTGTCACTCGTTGCCTAATTTCTTTCATTTATGGTGACCAAGGAAAGTTCAGGCTGGGTAGGCAGGTATGTGCCTGAGCAGAGCACTGTGTCTACGGTGCTCCAATCATATGGGGATCAGTGGTGACATGGCTGACAAGTGAGTAAGGACAAACAACACTGGTGCCTTCTGCTCTGAGTTAGACATAGCGGGCCTCATGGTAGTTGATATCATTTCAATCTCTCCTACTCCACACTTGACTAATGGCTAACTGCCTGTGAGGGGAACCTCAGTAGTCACATGGCTGACAAGTGACTATGGACAAACAGTGGTGGCTCCTCTGAAGTGTTAAAGCCACAGGGCCTCATGGTATCTGTAGTGATTCCAATTTCTAGTTGCCAACATTTATATTACATAGCTGTTGTGGTGGGTCATACTCTTAGACATTTGCACATATAATGGGTACTGTAATGATTATTTGATAGTAATGCACTGACAGACAACATTCCCACATGTGGGATGTAATGGAGGTTGATGCATGTGAACGTATACAGGGCTACTGATTGTTACTTGCACTCACACATCTCTGAAATTCTGGTTGCTGCACATAGAAAAGGTAGATGGGGAACACAATAGCAAGAGCTGAGATGTGAGCAAACAGAACATTGATATGTTGTCACAGCCGATTAGGCGCTGCTTGGGTGACAGCCTTCTAGCCACTGCCATCTTGGGTGAGGAACAGGCGAGCAGTCCAGTGCTACACCCCTCCCGCCCTCACTGGTACAAAAGCTCACAGCCCTTGGAGAACCGCAGCCTTAAGGTCTGGCGGCGCAGGGTATGCCTGAAATCCCCGGGATTCACCTGCCTTGTCAGAAACAGAGACACAGACTCTTTGTCTAACGTAGAAGATGGTAATTATTAGCTGCAGCTGGTACAGTGGTCTTAAGTCATTGGTATAACAAAGTTCAAAAGAGACTGCCACTTAACTCCGTGGTGCACAGGTTTATATACGGTACAATACAATGCAAAATGCAATCACACAAGAGCATGAGACATAGGCAAACGTTATAAACAATGCTTTAAGTCCAAAGCAACTCAAGTTCCCGGTTATGTTTGTCACTCGACCCCTTAAGCAAATTACAAACAAATCCACACAATTTAATTTACAAGTAAAGAAAACACAGCTGCATGTTTTAGAAGGACAGTCGTGAAACAGGAGAATGCATGTAGCGAAGGGCAGCAGAGAAGATAACTTGAAGGAAAGAATGGTGCGAACCAACAAATAGTCCGGACTGAGATTAATCAGCTCAGACAGGAATTAGTGTACTCAACCAGACCCTGACACTCGTTAGTAAACATAGGCAAAGAAGCCACCTGACACGTGAATTCAGAAACGACAAAAACATCGCGTTCGCCGCGCTGCTTGAGTGAGGGCAACACAAGATGGCAGCGACTACAAAATGGAGGCTGAGCACGAACAAATTCATAATTTACAGAACCTCAGATCCTCCTTTTGCCATTACTCAGGCAAAAACAAACCAATTCATGCTAATCTGAGTTGGAATCAGCATCGATGTTCATAAAATCCTCAAGCTGTTGATGCACCATCATCCTAATATTCTCTGTCTTCTGAGTTGCAGGTTGTGGAACACATAAAGTAGCCAGTAGGCCATAAACTGCAAGACCACATTGGACACACAGACAACAAGAGAATATGATGGCCAAAATTGCTCCAAGGAACGTTAAGATCTTCCATCCCCAAGTTGACAATATTCCCCAAAACCATCCCATAAAAGACCAATCGCCTTCGTCCTGATGAATCGACTCGGAGATGGTATGCAATTTGGAAATGGCTTGGTATACTGCTGGATCATCATCTGGAATATAAATGCAGCAGCTAGATCCGATCAATCTACAGACACCTCCTCGGTCTGCTAAGATCACATCTAGCGCAAGCCGATTTTGCAACGTCATAAGACGGTCAGCCTGAAGCTCTGCTGTAATGTTACCTATCGCACCTGCAGTAACATTAATAGTGGTCTCAACCACACAAACCAATTGCCTGATGTTTCTGCTGTTGACCATTGGGCCCCAAAAGGGAAGGAATACTTTAAGGAAGTCTCCTCCCTCTTGTTCTGCCGTGTCCTTGGCATCGAATATACCTCATTTATATCTAACTCTGTGGTGGTCTGACGGAGCCGTATATGTAGGGGGGAGAAGGAAAGCTATACAACAGGTTCCAGAAAAGTTGGAAGGGAGCCATGTATAAGCTCTGTCATTACAAACAAAATATTTTCCTTGAGACGGAACCAACGGAGGGAAATCAGGGGACGAGAAAATGTAGGTGTACAAACAACTCTGCTTGCTGTCAGCTTTCTTACTGTTGACTTGGAGATAAAAGTTACCTTGATGGGGTACAGTCCATACTGGAGAAGACTCACCCTTTCTAGTTTTGTCACCAAGGCTAGAAACATGTGGGTAACATTCCATCCTTCATAAGCTCTTTTCTTGTCTAACAGAATCTTGTTCTTCTCTACAATCTTAGCCATCACCACTATACCTTTAATCAAAGAGCTCTGACTAAAATCCAGTCCATTCCCAGAAGTCTTTACGGGGCTTCTAAGTCTGTTGTGGTATGCGGCCGAAAACATAGTCAAATAGGCCCAAGCTGAACCTTCATATGAGAAAGGAAGAACCAAATATGGCATTACCTTTCGTGTATTGTGTGGCATAAGTCCACACACCCAACAGTCAGTCATATTAATAGCCAACTGATGTTGGTGTAACAACTGGACAAACATATTATTCATGTATTCGGCTCTCCTTATCTGTTCATGAGGAGGTAGAGCATGCATTTTATGTGAAAAGACAGAAAGACGAGAAGGCAAAGAAGTTGTAGAATTAACAACATTTCTCTGTTGCAGAACATGATCAATCCAACCTGTGCAGGCTAATAAAATACACAAAAACATAAAAACACACAAAGTTACACCAAATCGACTACGCAATAATTTACAATACTTCGATCTCATTTCCTGCTTTCTATTTTCCCTACCTATGGTTGTTGCTGCCAGAAGTGTCAGCTCGTATCCAGACAAACGAGCACTTGTAAGATGCTGTGTTCTTGTTCTGTTCAACAAGGTATCCACTGCATGTGGAAACATAACAATGAGTGTGTTATCCAACACTAATCCGGCAGACTGTCTAATAGAAATTGCCGCAGCTGCCGTAGCTCTAAGACAACTGGGCAAAGCTTTAGCTACTGGGTCTAGTGTAGCGGAGAAATAGGCACATGGCCTCTGCTTATCTCCAAATTCCTGTGTCAAAACTGACAATGCGCAACCCTGTCCATCATGAACGTACAGTGTAAAGGACTTGCTATAATCTGGGGTACCCAACACCGGAGCAGAACACAGAGCAGTACGTAGGTCAACAAAGCTTTTCTGACATTCATCCGTCCAAGGGAGCGGATGGGGCGTATCTTTCAACATTAGTGCCAACAATGGTTTAGCCAAAAGTGAAAAATTGGGAATCCATTGTCTACAGTAGGAAGTGATACCCAAAAAGGCACGCACTTCTCTCTGCGTGGTAGGTACAGACATCTGTGAAATAGCTTGAATACGTTCTGGGGTCAATCGCCTTCCCTCCTTCGACAAGAGATGACCTAGATAGGTAACCTCTTGGCGGGCATATTCCAGCTTAGAGAGTGACACCTTATGATGTAGAGCAGACAAATGATGCAACAATGCAACAGTCACACTCTTACACACATCTTCCGTATCGTCAGCCACCAGCAAATCGTCCACATACTGAATTAGCATTGCACCTGTAGGCAAAGAGAAAGCATCAAGTTGTGACTTAAGAGCCTTGCTATAGATGTAGGGACTTTCACAATAACCTTGAGGTGCTCTTTTAAATCAAAAACTTCGGCCACCGAGAGAGAAACCAAATATATCCCTACTTTCTTCAGCAATCGGAATACTAAAGAAAGCATTCTTAAGATCTATAACTGAAAACCAAGCTGCCGAAACAGGAATCATCGTCAACAAAGCTGTAATGTCCGGAACAACAGGAAACAGTGGCACAACAATTTTATTGACTTCTCTAAGGTCAATAACAGATCGATAAACAGGAGGCTGTGAAGGATCAGTTCTCTTAAGAATCGGAAGAACAGGGCTGTTACAAACATTATCTCTCGTTTCTTCAACCTCGCCCTTCTGAATAAAATCATCAACGATAGCCAAAAGTGCTCTCTCTCCATCACTAGAGATACGGTACTGGGGAATGCGTGGCATTCTAACATTCTCTTTAACTGTGACAACATACGGTGGTATTGCAAGACGACCCACGTCATTTGGGCCTGTAGCCCAAAGACTTTTAGGAAGAGAAAGCAACTCAGGTGGAAACTATACATAGAAGACGTCAATTTCTTCCCTAACGTAAGATGCATGCCAGAAGGAGAACAATACAATGTTGCATGTAGTCTTTTCAACAAATCAAGACCCAGCAGGTTCTCGCCACAACCAGTTGTCAGAATAAGTGAAGCATCCAAATCATAAGGACCAATTGAAACTGGCAAGGGACAAGAAACAGATTACGGACCGGGGCACCAGAAAATCCCAGAGAAGTATTTATTAAGCCAGACAAAGGTGCCCCAGGGAGTTTAGAATGAATGATAGAACTTCTCATCCCACCAGTATCCAAAAGAAACGGTTCTGAAACACCCATAGTATTGACAGTGACATACGGCCCATTTTGATTTACTGGAATCGACACAACTCCCTTACTTCGTCCATGGCTGTCCTATTCGATATGAAAATCGTCAGCCCTATCTTCAACACGATAATCATGATTATAATACTGCGCAGACTGAACTCTCTGCTGATCAAAGTAATTCGTAGTAGATGGAGGAAAAGAACGCTGCTCCTGAGAGGACACACCTCATCCTCTACCTCTAGATCCTGACTGGACAATACCACAACCTCGTGGAGCAGACATCCCATTATTACGCTGTAATAAAACCAGACAACTATTCTTGAAATGTCCCTCTTCCCTACAGTACGCACATTGATTAGGACCTAACAAAGGTCACGGTACAAAAAACTTAGGCTTCTGGAACACTTTCTGAAGCTGTGAAGGTTGAGAAGCCTGCTGTAAAAGAACCTTCGTTTTCAAATCTTTATTTTTCTTCTCTTGTTTCTCCTTCTCCTCCTTATCTCTATTCTCATAATACTGTGCAGTAGCCAATATGTTAGCAGGGGAAGAGACAGCCCATGCACTTTCAGAACTCTTTAATTTATTTGACAATTCGGGAAGCAAGTTATATACAAACTTATCCACAAACAACCGCTGACCACCCTCTACACTCAAATCCTGACCACTATGGTCAATAAACGTCTCTTCAAAACGAGTGAAGAAATCTGATAAGCTTTCGTCTTTCTTTTGCTTGCATGCAGCCAGCTTATCCCAATTTACTCGCACCACAGGCATCATTGTCTTCATCAATTCAATTATTCTGCCTGGTAGGGTCGTAATCAGATCATCGGGTTTCGCACCACCCACTTGACCTGCATCGGTGGCAGCCCAATCACCACCTAATTCACCAATATGATTTTCCCTACGAATCCATGCCCATAATGCTTGCGGAACAACATTTCCAAATAACATATCAATATTGGCCAAATTCATAATGCAGGCCTCAACTATTTGAGACAATTCTTTATAATATCCATCAGGATTTTTACGGGGGTCCAGAAGAGTTTGTTTAAGCGCCAATACTTCAGACCTTTTCCAGGGTTCGTGGACCCATATACCCTGGAAATGAGCAGGGACAGGAGGTGGACCATTCATCGCTTCTCTCCATACGGGAGGAACTTCACGCATCGGATAATTCTTAATGCCTTGTTTATTAGCAGGATCAGCCTCGGAAAAAGACAGGGACAAAAACATGGCTCGAAGCGCAACAAGTCTATTCACCGCTTCTTCAACTCGTGGTCCTACAATAAAACCTTTATCAAAATCCGCTTGTAACTGCAGTAGCTCCGAAGGGACTGTATCTAACTCCATATCTTCCCAACCTTTAATAAGAGTTTGACACATGACATTAAAAACATATCTCTGCGTGGGCTCTACCCATTGATGGAAGGAACTCATAATGTCTTCTGTACTATATTCTAGTCCATTCTCAATCCATTTACGAGCGAGGGAACCCAAAACTACTTTCTCGTCCGTAAGAGGAAGTTGACAACGAGATTGTCGTCTAGAGAAAGCTGGAGACAGATTCAAAGATCCAAGAAGAGGAGAAAAGAAATTCGAGACAGCATCTGCTATTCTCCTGTGTGAGGTAGGAGAATCCCTTAAGAGAATAGGAGGCATTATAGATGTAGAAGGCAACGGAGACTGAAATGTAGCCGACTGAGGAACAAGAGCGGGGGATTGTAGAGGAGGTGGGGGCTGAATTACAGGATGTAAAGATGAAACAGAGGCAGGCAAAGGAGCATTAGTAGGCTGAGCCGGTTGCTGAACAATCGGCAATCGAGCAACCTTTGGTTGAGCAATAGGACGGGTAACGGAGGTGCATTAGGATTTTGGGCATAGGGCGGAGGTGAATTCAATAAACAAGACATTAGGGAATCTTCTTCCAATTCCTTACTTTTATCTGGAGAGGAAGTAGACAGCATCGGATAGCATCTATCTATCGCCATGCGATGTTGTCTCTCCAGTATCTCATTCGCACCATCTACTTCATTATTTTTAAACTGCTGAGCAGCCTGTATAATTGACATGTTTTGTGCTTTCTTATCCTTTTTTGCTTGTTTAATTTCTTTCTGTTTGGCTTCCTTACGCCAAAGGCGAAAAGAGTCAAACATTGCCGGCCGGGCTTTTCTTCTAAACAGAATCGTTTCCAAATTATCTAGTATGGCGGGGTCAAAACTACCATTTTGGGGGCATCTCAAAACTCCACTATTCTTTGTGTATCGGATCCATGTCTCGTTAAAGGTAATGGGACCAATACCACTTTTTGTATAGAGCTCATAAGTGTGAGTTCCAACTGGAGGGATCGGACATGAATCCTCCAACCAACTGGGAATCCCTCGTACAACCTAAGCAACAAATTCTTTTGAACTTACTGAGTCCAGGCGTCGTTACTTCTCTAGACTGCTCACAAACAACAAGAGGTGTAAATCAATTAAACAGTACAAACGTACTTACCACTTGGCTTTGGTTATTGCAATACCCGAAAAAACCCAAAAGCAAGACAAAACAAAGTTTTGTGGGAGCGACCCACCAAATACTTAACTAAGGATCGTCCTACACCAGCGAAGGTCCGTCTATTGTCTCGCTTTACCAAACATCATCAAAAGGGTCCAAGGCAGGGCGACAGTCAGGGCAGCAGTGGTCCGTAACCATCAGAGAGGAGTAGCCGCGCTGTAAAAGACCTTCGGTCCACTTTCGACATACAGGGGTCGATCACGTGGTGCGCCTCCTCCGGAATTTTCTTGCGGGCTCCTCACGACCCTCGGGCTCAACCGCTACCGCTGAAGTCGCCCCACATTGGGCGCCAGTTGGAGAACTGCAGCCTTAATGCCCGGCGGCGCAGGTTACGCCTGAAATTCCTGGGATTCACCTGCCTTGTCAGAAACAGAGACACAGACTCTACGTCTGGCGTAGAAGATGGTATTTGTTAGCTGCAGCTAGTACAGTGGTCTTAGAAGTCGTTGGTATAACGAGGCTCAAAAGAGACTGCCACTTAAATCCGTGGCGCACAGGTTTATATACGGTACAATACAATGCAAAATGCAATCACACAAGAGCATGAGACATAGGCAAACATTATAAACAATGCTTTAAGTCCAAAGCAACTCAAGTTCCCGGTTATGTTTGTCACTCGACCCCTTAAGCAAATTACAAACGAATCCACACAATTCGATTCACAAGTAGAGAAAACACAGCTGCATGTTTTAGAAGGACAGTCGTGAAACAGGAGAATGCATGTATAGAAGGACAGCAGATAAGATAACTTGAAGGAAAGAATGGTGCGAACCAACAAATAGTCTGGACGGGGATTAATCAGCTCAGATAGGAATTAGTGTACTCGACCAGACCCTGACACTCGTTAGTAAACATAGGCAAAGAAGCCACCTGACACGTGAATGCAGAAACGACAAAAACTTTGCGTTTGCCTCGCTGCCTGAGTGAGGGCAACACAAGATGGCGGCGACTACAAAATGGAGGCTGAGCACGAACAAATTCGTAATTTACAGAACCTCACCCTCCCGTGCACCGATTGACAGAGTGCTCGTGTCCTGAGGCGGAAAGCCGGGACGTATGAGTGTGTGTGTGGTTTTTATGTTTTATTTTACTTATTTTACGGAGTTCTGAATATTAGGACTCACCTCGCCGATAATTTTAAATTCGAACTGCACTCCCCTGCTGACAAGGGACTGCTTCACTATTGGCCCAACTACTCTCCTTGCTCTGTCGTGGCCCATTGCAGCCGATTAGGCGCTGCTTGGGTTACAGCCTTCTAGCCACCGCCATCTTGGGAGAGGAGCAGGCGAGCGTTCCAGTGCTACGCCCCTCCCGCCCTCACTGTTATAAAATTGCCCCCTCGCTCAAGGAGCGCAGCGGGCGCGCCGGCGGCACACCAAAGGCGCGCCAAAGGCAAGCCCATCTGCGCCCGTCCACGCCCAGACGGGCCCCGGGGCCTGCCATGCTGCCGGGCTGACCACTTATTCCCGTGAGGAGCTGTTGAACATTAACAACGGTCAGGGTCACCTAGCTGGGCTAACATACAACCTGGCCCAGAGATTGGGGATTTTAGCTAACTGTACCTCCACCTCTGAAACTATCATAATGACAAATTTAGGCCTTACCAGTCACACAGTGCCTGGCTTCCATTCCCATTCCATGTCCATAGTCTATCTAAACACCCGCTTCATGGTGAAACACAAGATGGATCTTTTTCTCTTATTGGATATGGATGAACCTGACATGCTCCTACTTACTGAGACTTGGCTGACCTACGACTCTGCCCCAGATATAATAGCGACATTGCCACCAAATTATTGTATTATCCATGCTGATCGTTGATCAGCATGGCGGGGGAGTGGTGGCTATTTTTCGCCATGACCTGGGAGTCACCGCCTTGACTAGCCTGAACCTCCCAGACACTGAAAATCTGGTTCTAAAAATTAATACCTGCTACACAACAATGGCATGCATCCTTTTGTACAGACCCCCTAACAATATGCCTACTTTCCCTCTAACGCTCAGCGAACAAATCGCTAATCTGGCCATTGACCATGCCAGGATTCTTCTGGTTGGGGACTTCAACTACTGGTTTAATGACCCTTTGGAAAGCCCTCAGTCGTGTGAACTCACCGAGCTTCTCACAAATCTAAATTTTGAACAACAAGTGCTCTCACCAACCCATTGCAAAGGTCATATCTTGGATCAGGTCTGGTCCAACTCTCTCTTAGTTACAACCCCGGTAAATACCCCATGTCTATGGTCTGACCATTTTATTCTTAAATTTAACCTCGTCTATCCCCCTAAAAAGATAACCGCTACAGCTGCGGGTGGACGAGCCAGGAATTGGAACTCCCTAGACAGGTCTGAATTTCTACAAACACTTGCCAATTCCATTCCATCCCATCACTCTGGCATTAATACATCAAATAACAACCTCTCTTGCTGGCTGCAAACAGCTAGTGATGCCCACACCCCATACAAGAAGTTTAAATTGGCCAGTCGCCAGACGCCCAAAAATGGTTTTCACCGGACCTTAAAGCAAAGAAATTGGCCCTTTGCCAATTAGAGCGCCATTGGCGTCGCAACTATGCTCCTGACTCTAAATCTCGAAACATCATGGCCAGGAAGGAATATATGAAATCTATCCTATCCACGAAGGCTCCTTACTTCTCTTCCCGCATTATCAACTCAACTAATAAATCAAAGGACATTTTTTCTATCCTCAATGAGTTAACGAACCTTGACAACGCCCGCTCAAGCTTGCCTCCGACCCAGACTCTCTGCGATTCACTGAACGTCTTCTTTACAGAGAAAATCGCAGCCATTAAAGCCAGTATTCCACAAACCATAAACCCCACACTTTCTGAACCAGCAAGTCCTAATATTACTGGCTCACTTAGCAGCTTCACTCCTATTACCTTAGACCAATTTCAGGAATTACCGGTGAGAGTAAAATCAGGTGCTCCATCGGACAGATGTCCACCCTGCATCTTAAAAGACTGCCCTTCAGTTATTCCGGTCCCTGCCTGCACCCTCTTAAACAACTCATTAGCCACAGGACAAGTTCCCCTCGCATTTAAGGAAGCAACAGTAATACCACTCTTAAAGAAACCTGGGGCAGACCCTACCTGCCAGGCAAACTACAGCCCAATTCCCTTCTCCCCTTCTTAGCAAAGGTGTTAGAGGCTTATGTTGCTAACTGCCTGTCCAACATCATGGAGGTATCAAACTGCCTCGAATCACATCAGGCGGGTTTTCGCCCGGCCCACTCAACAGAGGCGGTGGTAGTTTCAGTAATGGATACTCTCCGGGACTGTGCCGACAAACGCCTTCCACAGGCTTTAGTGTTTCTGGTTTTGTCGCCCGCGTTTGACACGGTCGATCACACAATTTTGATCGACCGTGTCACCCAGGCTGGCATCCGGGGCACGGCAGCCTGTTGGCTGAAGTCCTTTTTAGAAGACCTTTCTCAGGCAGTTCGCCTGGGTGTCTTTGTTGGCACTAAGCAGGTCATTACGTGTGGCGTACCTCAGGGCTCATCCCTGTCACCCCACTTGTTCAATCACTACATCTTCCCCCTAATCCAGGCCCTCAGAGACAAACAGGTGACGGTGCTCAACTATGCGGACGACCTGCAGCTACTTTTTACAATCGACAACTCGGAAACGTCCATTTCCTTCTTTCAGTCAACAATGAGGTTCTTCCAAGCTTGGATGAACCAAAATCATTTGAAACTGAACCGAGGAAAAACATTGGGGCTCACATTACTGGCCGACAGACATGGGTCAGGCTCCAATGCCTTCATCTTCGGCAAAAACGCTTGGTGTCACCCCGAACAGCTACCTCTCACTCAAAACACAAGTGGGTCAGGTGGGCTCCAAGTGTCTCTTCCAATTGAGAAAAATCCGGAAGGTTTGTCGCCTCTTGACCCTGGAAGCTTTGACACAGGTGGTGATCGCTACTGTGATCTCCCACCTAGATTACGCAAACTCGATCTATCTAGGCCTCCCTCAGTTTCTTCTGAAACGCCTTCAGATGGTGCAAAATCATGCAGCTAGACTGATTCTGAGCCAGCCCAGATGGCAGTCAGCCACCCCCCTTCTGAAGACACTTCACTGGCTCCCTGTGGCCCAGCGCTGCACTTTCAAAGTTGGCTGAATGATCTTTAAATCGCTTCATTGCAAAAGTCCAAAATTTATTAAGAAACTTATCACGAAGCATGCCCCGTCCCGAAATCTACGCTCAGCTCACCAATGTCTCTTACAGACACCATCCTTTAAACCTAAACGCTGGGGCGGTTGCAGATTTGGTACCCTGGCTCCTCGCCTGTGGAATGCCTTTCCTTTTGAGATCCGGCAATGTCCGGACCTCATGTCATTTAGGAAATCCTTATAGACATGGCTCTACCAACAAGCATACCACTAACTCTGCAGGCTTTAAACTCTGACTTCGTCCTCTGTCTTCTACAGTGCCAGGAAACCAATCGGTGTCAGTGCGCTTAACAAATCATTGTTGGAGGAGGAGCTTCGCGGGCAACCAAGATGGCCGCGTGAGCTCGGAGCTCCGAAGACCCTCCGATACTCCGAATTAATCCTGCTACCTATCCTGTCCCACGATAGTAGGAATCATTCGCTGAACTGCTGCTGATGCGTGACTCGTTCTCCGATTGCGGATCCGAGTTTTCTACGCGAAGTTATACCGTGTTGAAGGTTGGGGACGACGACGCCGCAACAGCCCGGAACTACGTGGGCGACGGCAGTGCCGCTACACGGTGGCAGTCTGGGACTGAGGTGGCCGCCTTGTTCTGAGGTAGTGGCCGGGTCATCTGCGGATCGAAGTATCGGAGGAGTGGTGGAGGCGAATACTGACTCCTACCGACTGGGGGCTTCGGGGACGGCCAGGCTACCTTCTGGACCGGACGACCCCCTTCACCCAACATGGCGGGCAGGGGCGATCCGGACAAAGGGAAACCCAGAGTCAGCGGAAAACCGTCCCTGTCTCAGCCCACCATCTCCGATCGCTTCAACCTCCCAAAGGGATCGCCAGGAGCCACAGGACGCACTAAAGACACGCAGCGAGATGTGTCACCGGACGACTTGGAACCCACCCTCTGGGATGTCATGGGAGCCATTGCGTGCATCAAGGCTGAGATGCACAAGCAACATGAAGTGCTGACACACAAGTTCGACACGTTGGCCATCGAGATCAACCTCATTAGAGCCGATCTCGGCAAAACTAATGACAGAGTCAAGTCGCTGGACATAAAGGCGTTGAGTTTAACTTCTGACGTGACCGACCTGCAGTCGGAGATTCGGGACCTGAAAGCTACGAATATGTAGTTTGCCCGCAGGCTCGACGATTTTGAAGGACGGGCCAGGCGCCAGAACGTCCGTATCATTGGTGTACCGGAGGGTGCCGAGGGGGATGCTACTGATCTCTTTGTTGAGAACCTGGTTCTGAGTCATTTAGCTCCCGGTGGACTAAGCAAGTTCTTCTCGGTGGAGCGGGCGCATAGACTACCTGGAGGCCAGCCGAAATTGGGGGCCTCTCCGCGCCCTATTATTGCCAGGGTCGTCAATTTTAGGGACCGGGACGCTATCCTGCAGGCCTTGAGGAGAGATGGGCCGCTAAAGTTTCAGAACGCTGATATCAACTTTTTCCCAGACTTCACCCAGGCGGTGCAGAAGCGTAGGCAAAGTTTCATGGGCGTGAAGCGTAGGCTGAGAGAATTGGGGATGAAATACTCTATGCTATTCCCAGCGTAACTGCGGATTGAACATGATGGTCGGGCAATGTTCTTTGACATGCCGGAAACGGCTCGGGACTGGCTGGACACTTTGCCCCAACGACGGAGTACGCCCGAGGAACAGTCGGAAGGGGCGTCGGGCGGCCCTGGCCTTCAGGAGTGAGTGAACTCTTTTGGACCGCCGTCGGCGGATGGGCCTGCACAGACTACTGTATTCTTTTATTGTTCCTTTTATGAAACGGGGGAAACGGGGGGGGATAGGCTGACTCCTTTCTCCTCTGGGGGCTTTTCGTAGATTAGTTTTTCAGGGCGACAGGCACACTGCTAGTTGGGGGGGCTTTTTTGGTCTAATGCAGGGGTGCAGGGTGGGGGGTGGTTGGCTTGATTTTTTCTTTTGTGTTCTCTTTTTCTTCCTTTTTCTATGGCAAGGTGACTACTCTTCTGTTGACTATGTAGCGGCGACTGTTCCTTGTGGGGGTGGCGGGGACCCGTACATTGATGATGGGGGGTAAGAAGTTAAATGTACTGAGTTGGAATGTGAATGGGCTGGGTGATCGTATCGTGTTGCAAATGTTTAAACAGTGTGTACCCGATGTCATCTTGCTTCAAGAAACCCATCTTGTTGGTAATACGTGCCACGCACTTAACAGGAAAGGATTTAAAATGGTGGCACACTCGGGGTTCTCTTCCGGATCTCGAGGGGCGGGGATTATGGTGCGCATGTCTCTCCCATTTGAGGTGGAGACCAGTGTGATTGACGATAGGGGATGTTACGTTGCTGTAGCGGGCAGATGGGAGGGACGTACCCTGGTTTTGGTTTCTGTTTATGTCCCCCCTGGCCTACAAACGACTACTTTTCAAGATCTTGGGGGCGCCATTTTGGGCCTGCCGGAGGGCTTACTTATAGTTGGTGGGGACTTCAATGCAGTTAGATCAGGGACCCTAGACCGTTTTCCATCCAGAGATCTTCGTGGTGTGCAGTCCTGGCTCCCCGACTTCTTGAATACCATGGGGCTTATTGATTGCTGGAGGCTTCTCCATCCCGCTCGGCGACAATACTCCTTTCACTCGGGTGCGCACGGTAGCCTCTCCAGGATTGACTACGTCTTGGCTTTAGCTGCCCAGGCTTCAGCTGTCTCCGAGGCCCGCTTGATGGCCAGAGGCATATCGGACCATTCCCCGGTCTGGGTGTCCTTTGACTTTGATATCGTAGCAGCCTCCAGAGTTGCGCCGGTCAATCCATGGTACTTTTGTAACCCTTAAACTCGTGACCTTCTAGCTAAAGCCATTGACCAATATTTTTCTGAAAATACAGGCTCTGTGGCGTCGGCCTTGTCCCTTTGTGAGGCCTTCAAAACTGTCCTGAGAGGAGAAGCATTCTCCTTAATATCCGAGGCGCGCAGACGCAGAGATGAGGATATGGTGCGGCTGGAGTCAGAGATTGAGGACCTTGATTCTCAATTGGAGACTGATCCGGTGCCTGCCCTGATACATGCTCTCTCTCTTAAGCAGGCGGAGTACCGAGCCACTGCTACTGACGCAGCCAAGGTGATGGGCAGAGAACAGCAGGGAAGGATCTACGATGCAGGGGATAAAGCAGGCAAGCTTATTGCTTGGCTAGATAAGAAGGAGATGGCTTCCCGTGTAGTACCCGAGGTGCTGGGTGACGACGGGTTGGTTGTCACTGACCCCAGCGCTATAGTCACGGCCTTTGCTGACTATTTCGAGTCTATCTACACGTCGGTCTCTGTTATGACCGAGGTGGATTCGGCCTCCTTTCTCGAAGGGATTGAGCTCCCTTGCTTGTCGAATGCTGATCGCGATGACATGGACAGGGGCATTACAGCTGATGAGGTGGCGCTTGCGATACGCTCCTTACGATCCGGGAAGGCTCCCGGCCCCAATGGTCTTCCGGTAGAGCTTTACAAGATTAAGGCTGACACCATTGCTGTACCCTTGCGAAATATGTTCCTGGAGGCGCGCGAGGCGGGTGAGCTCCCCCTGGATCAGCGACTGGCCACTATTGTGGTTATTCACAAGGATGGGAAGCCTAGAGACCTTTGTCGGTCGTATCGCCCGATCTCTCTGTTGAATGCCGAGCCTAAAATCCTGGCTAAGTTGCTGGCCAACCGGCTTGTGGGTGCGATCGCCGACCTGGTACACCCGGACCAATCGGGGTTTATGCCCCATCGTAACACCGCCCTCAACCTCAAGAGGCTCCACGCTGTCATGGCACGAGTCAACATGCTTGATGAGCCGTCCGTCTTGGCATCCTTAGATGCAACAATGGCATTCGATTCCCTTGAATGGAACTGCTTATGGGCAGTGCTGGCTAAGTTTGGGTTTGGCCCTGAATTTATAAGATCGGTCAGACTTTTATATGCTTCCCCATTGGCCAACGTTACGGTCAACGGGCGAGTGTCAGCTTCTTTTGCTCTACGTAGAGGCACCAGACAGGGCTGTCCTCTATCGCCGTTGCTTTTTGCTCTTGCACTTGAGCCGCTTGCTGCTTGGATACGGACTCACCCGGACATCTGTGGGATGAGGTGGTCGCCCGGCTTTGAGGACCGCATATCATTATACGCGGATGATATCCTGCTCTACCTCACCTCCCCTTGTAAATCCTTGATTGTGGCCTGTGATGTGCTGGGTACTTTTGGCAGATATTCAGGTCTGGTTATCAACTGGTCGAAGTCTCACCTCTACGTACTTAGCGGGGAGACTCCGCGTCTTCCCAGGGGCTGCGCTATACAGATCACGGGCCAGGGATTTAAATACCTGGGAATTTATATCTCAACTGATGCCTGGTTGCGATACTCCAATAATTTGCTTCCCCCTCTTGCACGCCTTCGGCGTGATGTGGAGGGATGGCGCAGGCTACCGCTGTCCCTGCATGGACGTGCGGCATTGTTTAAGATGATGTCCCTGCCAAGATTCTTGTACGCGCTCCAGAACACACAGGACCCTGTCCCCTCCAGATACTTTAGGGAGGTTGAGGGTTTGCAACGGACCCTCCTGTGGGAGGGGAGACCGCGTATTGCTGTTACCAAATTGACGATTCCTTGGTACGACGGCGGTATCGCATTGCCGGATATCCGGAGGTACTACTGGGCCTCCCAACTGGCCGCTCTAAATCATGGCTTCTATGGACCGGCAGATAGTCCAGGGTATGCCATGGATCGGTGGCTCCTGGATGATGGGAAGTACTACAGAGCACTATACTCAAGATCTCTGGATGGAAGAATGATGGGCCCTACCAGGACAGCTGTGCACATTTGGAGGGCCATTACGAAGGCGCAGGGGTGGCAGGGTAGGCTTACATTGGCTACTCCACTCTACGACTCTGACTTGCTGGGTAGGATGTGGCACACAAAGGGGTTTGACCGGTGGTACCTTATTGGGATCTCCAAAGTGGACGATATGATGGCCAGGGGAGAGATAAAGTCCTTTGACGCTTTGCAATCTGAGTTCCAACTGGGAGCCACAGAATACTTTAGGTATGCCCAACTGCGGCATGCCCTTGTGGCAGTGTTGCCGGTGGGAGAGAAGGTCCCCGAAACGTCCCCATTGGAAGACAGGGTACTGGATGGCCATATGCCGGACAGTGCCATTTCCCTGATTTATAAAAAATTGATCAACATTCGCACTGACCTCCTGTTGGGTGTGAGGGACCAGTGGGGGCGTGATGGGGTCGAACTGGACGATGAGGACTGGCAGTGTGCGGTGTCCTCCCCTAAGGAGGTGGCAATCTCGGCCAGATTGCGTCTGGTTCAATTGAAGATTCTCCATAGAGTCTATGTGACTGGTCCCAGGTTGATTCATATGGGTCTCTCAGTGGACGGCATTTGTAGGCGGGGTTGTGGAGAACTGGCCACATTCCTACACATCATTTGGGAGTGCCATGCTGTGGCCTCTTACTGGAGACGTGTGCATGCGGTGATGCGTGAGGTGACTGGTTTGGACTTACAGGCGGAGGCCCGGCGCTGCCTGTTGAATGTGTGGGAACCCACGGACTGCAATACTGCCCAAACCCAATGGGTCACCCTGGGGAATATGGTGGCGAAGCGGGATATCGCCCAGGAGTGGGGGGCCCCATCTCCCCCCACTGTGGAACTATGGAAGACCAATATGGATTGGTGCATGCTCCGCGAGAAGACAGTGTATGTGGCCAGGGGTAAGCCTAGACGGTGGCGAAGGGTCTGGGGGGCCTGGAATGAATACAGGGGCGGCATTTGCTTACCTCCCGATGCTGACCCGCTAGAGGTTCGTCTTTCTCCCTAGCCCTCCCTTCCAAACACCTTATTGTTTTGCTGAAATCCTGATTCTTTCCCCCCCTCGGCATCGATTGATTTCTACAATATAGCTACACTTTGTGGGCATTTGGCCCTGCATACCTCCCGGAACTGGGTGTTGTCGCTTTCGCGCTATTCCTTGCCTAGTTACCTTTTCTTAAATGTTACTTTGGTTTGTTTTCTTTTAGGTGTATTGTCACCACATTATAAAATTAAACCTGATACGTTTCTTCAATTTGTACTGTGTGCACCATTTATCCTTTTTCTATAATGCTGCCTAGCCTCAGGGATGTAAGGCTGAATAGCTGTGTGCCTTTGCTCTCAAATAAAGGTTTTCCCAAAAAAAACAAAAAAAAACAAATCATTGTTAACATAACATAACATAACAGTGGGTGTGGTGCCACTTACCAGTTTCCACTCCCCCAGGTATCCCTCTAAAGCCCTTGGAATGCAGGATGGAATGCACCTTATCCCTGGGTATGAGCTCTAATGGTGGGCTGGGAGGACCAACACCAGTATTCTGGGCCACAAGGTGGTCCTAGAGACCAGGTTCTTCACCCTTCCCCTCAGGTTGTGTCACTTCTTCCTGTTGTCTGCCTTTCTGCGCAGGGTGGTACCTACAGCATTCACTTTGTTGACTATCCTGTCCCAAATTTCATTCTTCCCATGTTATCCACCTCTCATTGGATAACATGGCTAAGAACTGGTCAGAGCAGGTGTTAGTTTTTGGCGATAGCGGGAATATTTCCATCGCTACTCCTGCCTTGGTAATAGGCGATAGCGACGTTAGCGAATGCTTTCAGTCGCTACCAGGTTGGGTACGCCCACTTTGCATGTCATTAGAGATAAATATCGCTGACATGTAAAGTGGGACCCAAACCGCTCGCTATCGCCTAAAGCTGTCGCTAACTGCTGTTAGCGACCGCTTGCTAATAGAGCGATAGAATTATCGCCGCTTAGCGGCCAAAAACTGTCCAGGCCCTCATAGAGGCTGGCTGAGGGATCATAATGCATATGGCCAGACGGCAGCTGGTGTGACTCCCCTTCCCCCTCTTGACTGCCAAGGATTGGATTCTTATGGTGTGTCCCATAGGAGTGCAGTGGAAAAAAAGAAAAGACAAATCTTGCCCAAAGGGCAGGAAGTGGGGCCCAGCATTTGAGTCTTTAGTGTGCTTTTGACGGTTGCCCAGGACAGCGAGGCACCATAATAGGAGGAGTCACTGCTTCCTACTGTGTCTTCTATCGACAACCTTGTGGCTGATTGACTATGGCATATGGGGGCAATTCAAAGGGAGAAACCCAGTCAGGATTACAGACCTTCCTACTGAAACACAACAAGTATTTTAGCATGGGTTTGTGAATCTCGTGTAATTTGCTCTAGCTTAATTACCCGAAATTAACATAGAATAACACTTAATTACATGTAAAGCATCTCACACAAAAAAAAAAATACCAGAGCAGTCTGTTCAGGTAAAAATTCAACAAAAAAAATGTAACTTTGAATTAATTTGCGGTATCTTGCTTTCAATACACTGCCATTCACATTCGGAATTGTAGTTTTGCACTCAAAACACTGAATGGTCCGTTAGGATAAAAAAATTTACTTGAAATGCTGCTTGTGTTGAAAAATTACCCAAATGGTACATCTCACATTAAAATCTCTCGCCAAAATTAAACAATGTGGCGTAATAGCATAATCTCAGTATTTTGCAACCATTTCATTATGTGGAAATACCAGAATTACCCCAATTATGCCAGCATAATAAACGTTTGTTAGCCCCCGTCTAATTGTTAGCTACTAGGCAGTCATACTATCCCAATTTTTGATCTGGCTGAATGTATTATGTCTTTCTAATGAGAGACTTTAGCATAGGAAATTAGGACTGTACAGTTATATGTTTAGCCTCTTTATTTGGATTCCTTATGTATAAGGATAATTGGATTTGAACTGCCTCAAATATTGTTTACCGCTCTGGGTAGAACAGGTTTAACTGCTAAAAACCACTAGGGGTATATTCATAAGAGCGTGTTATAACTACTGCAAGAGTATTGTAACGCAACTTTGAACATCGCAGTCCATCACGGGAAAATAACCCAGTGAAAACCTGGAATCCACAACACGGCGTCCGCATGCGATAGTCTGCCACAGAGAACATCTGCGATACAACCACCGCGATGGAGACAATAACACGAACCACAACACCAAAAAACCAGCGATGGGCCCAAGAGCGATGAGGAAACCAGTGATAAGCAGCACCAGGCCTGCAACACACACCTGGCAGGCAAGAAAAATCACCATAAAAGTAGAAAAAACACCCAAATACAAACTGACCAACACCCTACCACCATGGAGGCTGCCGGAGCAGGCACAGAAGACGAGCTCAACCCCCCAAGCACCCCGGACTACCAGCCCAGGACCTCTGGGACAGGAAAGGGCAAGTACAAGAAGAAGAGTAAGACAAAGTTCAGTACGCAGGCGAACAGGATCATAGTCACGGAGATGATGCAACACCTTAAATAACTTCATCCCCTCCAACGTGTCATTGGGCACCAAAAATTGAATTGTCGAGACATAGTGGACAAGGTGAATGCCGTTGGGAAGCACGAGAGGACAATGGATGAGGTCAAGAGGCGATGGAATGACATCAAGCGGCGGACCAAGGAGAAACTCTCAGCCAACCGGTTGGCAGCAACGCAGACTGGAGGTGGGGGTCCAGCGCCACTGCTCGAGTAGGATGACATGTAGAAGGTGGAGTCGACAGTCATCAGTGTGGAGACTGTGGCCAGAGTTGGGGGATCGGACACTGTTTGACAGGACATAACACAACCGCAACAAGGTGAGTGACCACCAGGTACTAGGGGGATGGGAGGAAATGGGCCCAATGGCACACATGCACAATCAAGCACAGCACAATGCACACCCACAATGAATCTGGATCCTCGCCCAGAAATACAGGCTGTCACAATGTACAATACCATGCTGTCTGAATGTCAACATGTACATACATGTGGACACTTCGTAATACACCATCTCCCCTTCACATCGCAGGGGCACCATCAACACCTTCTGCAGAGCAGTCCCATCCACTCTTCACTGATGATGAGGAGGACAACACCACCATCGACACCCAAGCCATCCAAGACATTATGTACCTCATTGACAACTCACCTTCAGGATCAGGGCAGGCCAGCTGCATTGAGGAGACCCCACCCACTACCCAAACCACCCAGCAGGAGGCACCCACAGCCCCGGCAGCCCCCTCAAGACCCCCAGGAACAATA
>NW_028245711.1:0-15334 GCF_964263255.1 Lissotriton vulgaris
ACCGATGCTTTGCTTTATTTTTCCGACGCCTAACCTTCCCAGCATCTGTTTTTGGTTTCAAACTTTGACGCATACCAGGCACTCTGTGCTAAAAGGTATGCATCCATCACTTTCTGTGAACTAAACTAATTTAACCTTTGAAAGGTGATAGCTTTATTTGTGTAGGTTAGATTTTTGTCATTTTGGTCCCATTTTATTCAGATAAATATTGGCTATTTTTCTGGTTTGGACTCATTTTGCAGTGTTTCACTGTGTTACTGTGCTTGTATGTGCAGATGCTTTACACATTGGCGCTGAGATAAGCCTGACTGCTTTTGTCACGCTACCAAGGGGGGGTGAGCAGGAAATATCTTAGCTGTGTGACTCATTTACCTGGACTAGAATGAGGGTCCCTACTTGGACAGGGTGCAGATCACTGCTAACTAGAGACCCCATTTCTGACAGTAAGCAATGGTGGAGTGACTAGGGCAAAGTTCTGTATAGTATTTACCTTGCACACAGTAAGGCAGGGTGTTCCTAGTGAGGGGGGAATAGAGTTTATTGAAAGGTGAGTTTCAAGCTTCATCCTGAGATGCAAGAGCATTGTATGATGTTGGTGGAGATGCTGTTAAATGTCTTTGGAGTGAAGATTTAGATCTGCATTCTGCTGTTTTTCTTTCTTTCATATTTTGGTCTCCATTCTGGAAATGTCCTTCATTGTGATGTGGCGCTGTCCAACCAAGGTTTTTAGGGTTTTGTCCAGGTATCTTGTGTATTGTTTTTAATGGCCTTATAGGTGATGCAGCTGGTCTTGAAGATGTTGCAGGAATGGAGGGAAAGACAATATTGTTCCATTAGTGATGAGTGTATGTCGTGTCATTTCTTTAAGACCTTGATGAAAGGTTCTGTAATGTGTAGTACGCCTTTGAGGTAGTACTGGATAAGCCATTGAGCTGTGTTTTGTCTCCATCGAGGTATGCAAGGACAAGGACATTGTTGTTCTGAAATTGTTTCTTGGTTGGAAGCGTTTCACTTTTTCAGGAGGAAATTTGGTGTCAAGATGTTTTCATTGTCCAGATGATGTGATTTTTGAAAGTGAGGACTTTGTCATGGATGGTGTGCAGACAGAATATCGAATAAAAAATATTGAGTTGCACAAATATGGATTAAAAAATATTGTGGTTCAGAAATATCGACAGCAAGAATATTGTGGTTAAGAGTATCGACTTAAGATAAGTAATATCGACTTTAAAAATATTGACGTGGTTAATATCATTTGCAAAAAGAAAGTAGGTAAAAATATATTTTTTAATGAATTGTATGTATTTTAGTATATATTTTATATGCATACCAAGTTTGCCCAAGATCAACGAGAGGTCACACCACGGCGCTCTCACCATCCGGTACAGGATGGTGAGAGCGCCATGGTGTGACCTCTCGTTGCTCTTGGGCAAACTTGGTATGCAGAATTCTACACGGCTGCCCACGCCGTGGAGAGGAGCACCGCTTCACAAGAAGACTGTGGAATGGAACGTTTCCATACCGGACAGCACGGCGTTCTATTGCTAAATTTTGCTCTTTCTTTGTTGCTCCGCTTCCTACTAAAGGTGGATAATGGACTGTAAATAATGGCATAACTGCAAACCTACTAAAGGATATTAATGATTATCAAACCCTCTTAGGACTACAACTTCCAGGACACTACCGTGCTGACGATTTTGGCCACGCCCACTGAGGGTAATACTAAATAAAGGCAGTGGAAAATGGAGGTGTTTGATTTGTGCAATTATGTCAGCCCATGATGAAGAGGCGTATTGGCCTCTAAACGCGTCGGCCGAGGCAGTTTGTTTAAATTGGGAGCAGAAGGAAGAGCTGCAGCGAGGCTTAACTACCGGATGGCGAGAGCACCGCGGTGTGACCTCTCGTTGCTCTTGGGCAAACTTGGTATGCAGAATTCTACATGGCTGCCCACGCCGTGGAGAGGAGCACCACTTCGCAAGAAGACTGTGGAATGGAACGTTTCCATACCGGACAGCAGGGCGTTCTATTGCAAAATTTCGCTCTTCCTTTGTTGCTCCGCTTCCTACTAAAGGCGGATAATGGACTGTAAATAATGGCATAACTGCAAACCTACTAAAGGATATTAATGATTATCAAACCCTCTTAGGACTACAACTTCCAGCACACTACAGTGCTGACGATTTTGGCCACGCCCACTGAGGGTAATACTAAATAAAGGCTGTGGAAAATGGAGGTGTTTGATTTGTGCACTTATGTCAGCCCATGATGAAGAGGCGTATTGGCCACGAAACCGGTCGGCAAGGTTAGTTGGTTTAAATTGGGAGCAGAAGGAAGAGCTGCAGCGAGGCTTAACTACTGGATGGTGTGAGCGCCGTGGTGTGACCTCTCGTTGCTCTTGGGCAAACTTGATATGTATATATTTTATTTGTATGTGATTTATGTTTTCTGTATAAGATGTGCTTGTATTTTCAATATATGTGTTACATTTTTAGTAGTTATCAATTTTTTTATTTGAATTTTGCGTTTTTAGTTCCGTAGCAGGTTGTGGGTTTATATCGGAAGAGGGTGGGAAGAAATTTAATTATATTAAATTAATTGAATAATATTGATTCATTAACATGTGTTTAATTGAGATGTTATACTTTTAAATGTGTAAAGTGGTTTATTATTAATTATTTAATAGTTGGTTATTAATCATTTTTCATTAATTAATTATTCATTATTTATGGTAATTGTGTAAATAATTTTAGGTGTGTGATGTGGTGTTTATAGGTATAACGAGTGGGAAGTCATTTATTTTTAATTTATGAATTAATGGTTGTTAATTATTTTAATGAATGAATTAGTAATTAATTATGGTAATTGTGTAATTAATTTTAGGGTGTTTGTGGTGTTTATAGGTCTAAAGGGTGGGAAATAATTTATTTTTAATTTATAAACTAATAATTGGTTGTTAATTAATTTTAAATAAGTAATTTGGAATTAATTATGGTACTGTGTAACTAATTTTAGGTGTGTGTTTTGGGGTTTATTTATTTTTTAATATTATGTTCTTGTTAATTGATATTAATTAAAGTTATTATAGTAATTGTGTAATTAATGTTAGGTGTGTCGTGGTGTGTATAGGAGTGAAGGGTGGGAAGTAATTTGTGTTTAATTAAACAATACATAGTTGTTAATTAATGCTAATTATTTGATATTTATTTTGGATAATTGTTTATTTTTGTGTGTGTTCTTTTTACTTTTAAAGGGGTAAAGGGTGGGTATTAAATACATTGTAATTACTTTATTATTAGATGGTAATTGTAACAATTTTTAATTTAAATATAAGTTACAATTGTGTTTTATCATTTATAGTTTAATTTAGGTGTGTGTTGTGAATATTATAGTGTTAAAGTGTGTGTAGTCAATTAATGTTTATTCGTGTTTTTTTAATAATAATATTTTTTAATTGATTTTTAATTATTTTAATGATTTCAGTAAATTTAATTTAAAATGTTAAACTATTTTTTGTTAGGTGTGGTGTTATAGGGTAGGAACTAAACGAAATTCATTTATGCATTGTAAAAAAACATTTTGTAAATATTTTCTAGTTTAAAAGAATTCTTTTTTTACATTTATTGATTATTTTATTTTATATATTATGTGTAGGTTTTTATTATATGTAATTAATACTATAATATGTTTTCTTTTTACATATTTAGTATATTTTATTTTTCATTTCTTAAATATTGTTTATTTATTTTTATTAATATTATATAATGTTAATATTTTTTTAACCTTGTTTGTGTAAATAGTAATTTTGTCATTCTGCTACCCAAATCTTTCCCTAATGTTGCACTCACTGGAGTGGGAATAGTTATTTTTACCTCTCCACTATCCATCACTTTCCCTACTGTTGCACTCACTGTAGTGGGAATAGTAATTTTTGCCCCTCCGCTATCCAACACTTTCCCTACTGTTGCACTCACTGGAGTTGAAATAGTATTTTTTACCCCTTCACTATCCAACGCGTTCCCTACTGTTGCACTCACTGGAGTGGGACTAGTAATTTTTACCCCTCCACTATCAAGCACTTTCCCTACATTTGCACTCACTGAAGTGGGAATAGTTATTTTTACCCTTTTGCTATCCAACATTTTCCCTACTGTTGCATTGATTGTATTTTGAAATGTAAGTTAAAATATTTTTAAATAGTTTAATGTTTTCATTTATTATAGATTTTTGTAAACAAATTTAAATCATTCATATTTTTTTAATATAATTTTAAACTTTTATCATAAATTAAAAAGATTAGTTTATTAATTGTTTTAAAGTAAATATGTATCTATAAATGATTGTGTTTGTGTGTTTATCCTTTTTTATTAAGTTTAATTGTTATAGTTTATTAAAATGTATATTACATTTATCTTATTTTGTTACAATTATATTTAATATTTAATATATTTAATACATAATATCTTATTTGATATTTATATAAAAGTCGATATTTTATACATATATATTTTTTACATCGATATTTTTAGTCAATATTTTTGTACTTACCTTTTTAAGCATAGGAGTCAATATTTTTGTTGTCTATATTTTTTACAAAATATTTTTAACATCGATGTCATGTAAGTGAACCGTCATGGATAAATCCCTTTGTTTTTGCATAGTCTAACAGCAGAGGGGTGAATCTTGCTCGGTTCATGTCAGATAGCCAAGCGTAAGTAAAATTGTAGGTTCTGGTTGTATCATGTTCAAAACTTCTTACATATTACTGTGGTTCTCACCATGTATATAATCAAGAATTCACCAATATTTTAAAATCAATTGTGAATGTTGATTTTTGGTAGTTTGAAACTCCGGTAACATTGAATAAGTTTGCTATTTTTCATGGCTCATGTATGCCCGAAGCCAGGAGGCTCCGGCTGGTCATTTGCACATTTCCTACAGTGGTAACCTTGCTTTTGAACTTGGCAAGTAAAAGCAGGATTTTGGTTAATAATTAGCCTAGCATGTATGTAGGTATAATTTATATTTTCGCAATGATGTCCAGCACTTCCTCAGGGAGAATATCCTAACACCAGCTCATTAGATAACTTGCAGTGGGGTATCCTGTGGGTCATGGACCCTACTAAAAGGAACTGAAACTAAGCCCCCCAGGCTTTAATTTAATTCTGCAGTAAATTAGGCTGCTTTATAAATCAATGTGGAAAGGATCACTGGTCCTGCATAACCAAGGTCTGCAGGTGGATTGGTAGGTGTCGTTCCGTGGTTAAGTCTTAACAAATAATTGATATTTTGCCTGAATGACGAATTTCCTAATGTTCTTTGATTATGAGAAAATTTCGAATGAGCGCTTTAAGAGTACATTCTCATAAACTCCATTTGTCTATTTTCAAGCTAGAAATTATTACAATTCTCATCTGAAAATTAGGTATAACAATTTAGCACAACTAATAAGTACAAACACTCGAGTACCTCTTCAGTTTCCATTACTTTGCAATAAAAGAAGACAAGTTACACACTGGCGATTGATTCCGGGTCACCAAGGGCAGAGACAGCACAAGCTGCTAGACGGGTGTTTGAAGGCTAGAGCCATCGAGGAGCATTGTCCTTTTAGTTTTGGAGTAAACTGCAAGTATTAAAACTCCTTTACTAAACTTCCTTTTTTTCCTCACTCCAAAACAGTGAAGCCTCCCCCTAACTGCCATGGTTTCCGAGGAGACATGTCTTACATAATGTGAAGGTACATTCTATAAGGTCTAGTTACGCATAAGCGCATGTGAAGACCCCGCTCTGTATTGAGTTTTGCTTAGTTTTAGACTTTTGTTAGAAGTGCCTACTTTTTGAAGAGAATCTTTTTCTGAGTAGGCTTTCCAGAGTGCGCATTTAAAGAGACTATAGCGGCAGTATGCACATGTTCAGTTTTCAGAATACATGTAGAACGAGTGCTTGGTACCGTCTAATAACGAATGCATGTACTTTTAAATAATTGTAAGAGTCTATACTCGAACAGGTATTACATAGTTATACCAATGTCTAAGATAATCGTGATGACACAGTAAAATTGATTAGCGCCTTGGACGTCATGGCAATGTAACAATAGAATTGCGCATTAAATTAAATAGCGCTTTCAATATCAGGGCACTGTAAAGGAATGATCTCATGACGCCTAAATACAATTTTGGGATTTATACATCACAATATTCCGCATAGAATTTTGAGAATGAGTAAGTTGACGATTAATATGAATGTGACTCTGAGTTTAGTATTGCACAACTCGTTTTTAATTATATGTTTTTTAATAATATGCTTCTTAATTCTCAACTGTGTCTCTATGTCATTGTACATTGCTGAAGTGTCTTTTCCCACTTATTCGCTACAAATGTGGTTGCACTATCTCCCTTTTCTTTCATTACAGGTACAATGTGACCTACTACCACAAAACGAATCAGTTTACAAATTTACCTTTTCCCTTTTTTTCACTTAATCCCTTAATGGTCCTGAGGAAAGCCGACTGACCAACAGGCAGATAAGGCTGAAACATGTCAACCACTTTTAACCTCACAAGATTAGTGCGCTAGAATTCCTAAATAATTCCATAGCGACACGCCTTAACCTTTTACCCGAATACAGAAATATTAAAGTTGAACCTCTGGCTGTCCGGGTATTTTAGAACACCTTTATAGCACTATTTCACTTATTCACCATCACTACTGTTTTAACCAATGGTACAACCTCCTGGCGGAGGGTGCAAACAAAAACTGACCCAAGGATTACGCACGGACACGTGTTACAAGAAGCAGGGACACATCATATACCGCTACACGACTCTGAAAAAACACGTGTATGAGGGTCTTTTATTTGGGAGACACCTACCGATCCACCTGCAGACCTTGGTTATGCAGGACCAGTGATCCTTTCCACATTGATTTATAATTATTGAACGGAGATTGAAAGGATCTCTACTCTCTCTCCTTCCACCAATTGATGATACGTAAATTAGGCTGCCCCAATGGCAGCTACGCCCCTGGTTGAGAGTAAGAATTTCTGTCACATGGTTAAGCTCCATTGACTTATATTGACAGAAAACATATCTATACTGGTTTCCTTTTAGGTATTTCTAGCTCTATGCTCCAACTGACATTTTTCTAGCGAGATCCCTCGTCAATTGAAATAACAATTGTCTCTGATCTTTTGCAGTGCTGCCTGCTATTTGCCATTAAACACTAGTTACACTTTAGGCTTCCAGACTTTTTGTTTTTTAATTTTCACACATGGATCTGAGGTTGCTTAGAGTTGTTGGCCCACAAGAGGAGTTCCATCTCTATAGGGTTTAGCTTAAGAATGGAAAGGGGCGACCAATCGGTCCCCCCGAACGTATGGTGGAGTACCACGATCCCCCCGGGAAGCCATCTTGGGCGGGAGGCGAGTCTCGGCTGGTATGCCCGAAGCGGCGTAGCCGGGGCGCGCCTTTTTCCCGCCCTAGAGTGGGCTGGCCTAGACACCAACGCGGCCGGCCACGCCCTCGGAGGCAGGCGGGGGCGGGTTCACGCCCACCCTGAAGACGGATAAAAGGAGCGGAAGCCAAGAAAGCATCCTCTTGTTCCTGTGCTCTGAAGCTGCACCTCCCCGCTGCACGTGAGCTCGAGACGGAACGAAGAGCAATTTTGAGCGTTGTAATCCCTCTTTTTGTCTTACAGATATCCCGTCTAAGAATGCCCAAGAAGGTCGGAAAGCGGGTCGGTACCGAGGAGATGCTCCGCATACTCATGAAGGAGATAGCCGATCTGAAGAGAAAGGTTGAGGCTAAGGACGGGGAGGGAGGACCGAAACGGCCTTTACAGGGAACAATTCCCAGTGGAAAAAGCAAGAGGCCCAGAAGGGGAGCACTTGGGGGGGAGACCCCAGTTCCCGAAGCCCCACGAGAGGGGCCAACCCCGGCGCCAAAGGAGGGGAATCCAATCCCTGTGGTGGTCACCCCTGCGAACAGGGAGGATATGCCCCCCGAGTTAGCGGCACAATTGGCAGCGTGGTTGGGAAACGATAGCGAGGGCGCCACGGCTGACGACGCCCGGGCAGTGATGAGGCAACTGCGGGAATCTAGGGAGGCTGCAAAGACGCCATCTTCTGTTCCCCCACAGGTCCCGGCGGTTGGAAGTACAGCAGGCCCAAGTTCGGCGACAAGCTTGGGGTCTACTTCAGGTAAGCGGCCATTGCCGATTGCGGGGGGGGAGTCTGCACCTTCTCGAAAGGAGAAGATTGCCCAGCACGTCCCACTAGAAGTCAAGGAATTGATTTGGGCGGACAAATATGTAAACATGTTTTCATTGCTTACCGACCATTACGAGATCGAGCATGTAAAGAGTCAAAAGGAGCTCATGCATCCGAGTGTTTGGCGCGCAAAAATGGCCGCCTTTAAGGTCGACGAGACCATTGGTACTTGGGGCAGAGCGTGGGGAATTTTTACTTCCATCATGGGGGAGCGCAGGCCTGAGTTGTTGACCGAGTTACCCATTTATCAGTCACGTATTATGGAGTATTCTGTGGCATATGGGGGCAATCAGTGGTTCTGCTATGATAATCTGTTTAGAAAAGCTAAAGAACACAACCCGTTGTTGTCTTGGGATTGTTACGACTCTGTGTCTTGGCAAAAAATGGAGAGTACAGGGATGTTGAAGGTGCCATTAGTAGGGAGTAACGGGGGGGAATCCTCCCGCCAAAACTCTGGGACGCCCTTTCGGACGGGTGCAGGTAACGAGTTCCACACGAAGCCGAGTGGCAACACAGGTAAAAGGGGGATCTGTTGGAATTTTAACAGGGGCAAATGTACCAGGCCCCAGGGGTCATGCAAATTCAGACATGAGTGTGGGGGGTGCGGGCAGCCATCCCATCCTGAGTCCATGTGCAGAGCCAAAACGGGTGATAACGGTGGTAAGGGAGGCGCCAAACAGGTCTAATATAGTCCGAGGGGCGCCTTTACCGACCCCGATTGATACCATGGCAATGATTCCTTGGCTCAGCGAATACCCAGATCATGCTTCCGCTGGGGTGTTACGAAACGGGTTTTCATATGGTTTCCGCATCCCAGTGGGGGATTTTCAGGGGGTACCGGACTGTAAGAATCAAATGTCGGTCTTACAGCACACGGCAGTGGTGCAGGTAAAGATTGGGAAAGAGGTGACTCGAGGTCGTGTCGCCGGTCCATTCGATTTGCCACCAGTTGCTAATTTTGTGTGTTCTCCTCTAGGGGTGGTTCCCAAGAAGGACCCGGGTGAGTTTCGGCTGATACATAATTTGTCATCCCCACGTGGTCTTTCCGTGAATGACGCGATAGACCCGGAAGTATGTTCGGTGCGGTACGCATCTTTCGATGAGGCCGTTGCCATGTTGAATCGCCTGGGGCCCGGGACGCTAATGGCCAAATCGGACATCGAGTCAGCGTTCCGGTTGCTCCCGGTACACCCAGACGATCAGCGTCTCCTTGGTTTTCAGTTTCAGGGTCGCTATTACATGGATAAATGTGTGCCAATGGGATGCTCGATATCATGTGCCTATTTCGAGAAATTCAGTTGTTTTCTGCAGTGGGTATTCACGAGGAAGACAGGTTTTCAACATGTTATGCACTATCTCGATGACTTTCTGTTTCTGGGGGCAGCCGGGGATTCTGAGTGTGGACAGGCCTTACATGAATTTTGTGTCCTAATGAATCAATTCGGTGTGCCATTGGCGCCAGGTAAGACGGTGGGTCCCTCGACCTTGATCGAGTTTCTGGGGATCGAGCTCGACTCGGTGGAAGGTTGTTTTCGATTACCTAAAGAAAAAGTGTTAAAAATCAGGTTATCCCTTGAGACATGTATTCGTGCAACGAAAGTGAACCTGCATCAATTGCAACAGGTGGTGGGTCAGTTGAATTTTGCCCTAAGAGTAATGCCGATGGCGCGCCCCTTTTCCCGCTCGATTGCACAGTCCATGGTCGGCTTGAAGGAAGGACATCATCGTACGAGACTCTCGGCAGAGGTTTGCCAGGACATGCGCATTTGGATTGCATTCCTGGCGGATTTCAATGGTCGAATTGTCTGGAATAAACCAGCAGTGTCTTCCGAGGAGTTGGGGCTATGGACAGACTCGGCGGGGAGTATGGGTTTTGGCGCCATATTGGGTACACAATGGTCGGCTCAAAAATGGCCGTCATGGTGGCATGAGTGCGGGTTGACGAGTAACATTGCTTTTCTCGAACTGTTCCCTATTCTGGTGGCCTTGAAAACATGGCCAGAAGGGTTTAGGGATCACTCTGTGGTGTTCTGGTCTGATAACATGACCGTGGTTGAGTGTATCAATAATCAGGCAGCACGTTGCAAATTGATTCTGAGACTGCTCAAGGAAATTGTGTTGTTGTGCATGCAACTGAATGTACTGTTTAGGGCGCGACACGTGCCGGGGGTGATGAACCAAGCGGCTGATGCGCTCTCTCGTTTCCGTATGCAGGCCTTTTGGGGTTTTCTGCCCACAGCGGACCCGGTGGCGGCACCCTTTCCCGAAGCTCTCTGGTCTCTCGGTGCCCCGAACTACAAGACCTTGTGGGAGAGAGTTTAGCACCCAGGACGAGGAAGGCATATGAAGGGGCGTTCCGTTCCTATTGGGCCTTTTTGGGTACTGCCGGGAGGGAGCTTTGGGGTCTGGAAGAGTGTGTAGTGAGATTCCTGCTCTCTTTACGTCACGCAGGCAAGTCAGTAGCTACGGCCCAGAGGCATCGGGCCGCCATTTCCTTCATGGCAAGGGCTCATGGGATCCAGGACCCGACAGCGTCGTTCGTTGTGCAGAAAGCGCTACGTGGGTGGCAACGCCTTGAGGGTCGCAGAGTAGACGATAGGCACCCGATAGGTCTGGATAGGTTGGCCCTGTTATTATCCGTGCTACCGGTAACATGTTCATCCCAGTACGAAGCAGTGTTGTTCCGAGCCGCATTTGCATTAGCATTCCATGGGGCTATGCGGGTAAGCAAATTAGTGGCAAAGAACAAGCAGGATACGATGGGGGGACATTGCCGGGAACACATTCAGGTCAGGGAGGAGACGATGACGGTCTCGTTTGTCAGGTCCAAATCCGATCAGGATGCAATCGGGGTCTGCGTAATCATCCAGAGGATCCCCGGGTCTGCCATGTGCCCTGTTGGGTGCGTAGAGGAATATTTAGCGCAGAGGGTGGCAGCATGGGGGGGGAACTTGTTAAGACACGCTGACGCCACCCCACTGACGAGGTTTCAGTTTCAGCAGGTGCTTGCGATGTCGATTTCTGCCGCGGGCTTGAACCCCGGCGACTTTGGGACCCATTCCTTTCGGATAGGGGCTGCTACGGAAGCTACAGCCAGGGGTCTGAACGTTGAACAAGTAAAACGTGTGGGGCGTTGGTCCTCGAATTGTTATAAGAGGTATGTGCGGTTGCACATGTTGTGAAGCTGTAATGATGTACTCACGCTTCTTGTTTTTGTTTGGTTTTCAGTTGCGCAAGCCTACGAGGCGGGGCGGACTGTCCAGTCGACCTGATACCGGGGGGCCAGCGGTCAGACAAAACCGGCTGTGAAAAAGGAGGTGTGGGTCGTGGGCCACTCATACGTGAGGCGTGCCGCGGACGTATTCAAAGCAGGTGACATGATTCACGTGGCTGGGGAATACGGGTACAGTGTGTCCTTCTACGGAAAGGGCGGGCTCTGTATTGACCAGTTTCGATCATTTTTCGAGGGTTTGTTAGGGCGGACAAGGTCACCGCCGTCTGTAGTCATAGTACATCTTGGGGGCAATGATTTGGTGACCACTGGTAGACGACTTCTTCTTGAGGCGATGCTTTCCACGGTAAGTTGGTTGGCGAGAAGAGTTCCAGGGTGCACAATTGCATGGTCCCATATGATCCCACGGAAAGTGTGGCGGGGGGCTATTTCTGTTTCTGCTCTGAATCATTCAGTAAGGAAAATTAATAATAAAGTGAGTAGACTGTTCCGTTCAAGTACACTGCATTCTATTTCGCATGGTTGTATTAAAGGGGACAGTATGTATTCGGGGGATGGTGTTCATTTGTCCCGGATGGGGAACGAGTTACTCATAGGAGACCTGATAGCCTGGCTAAAGACTTTATGAAATGACCTTTAGGCAGGAGTGTTGTGGGGGGTCCGGATAGCCGGTCAACTATCCGGCCTGTGGCGGTAAGGTCATGATCGGTGAGCAGTAATTCGAAGATCCCTATGAGGGGGCGTCACCCATTATGGATGGGAGCGCGCGGGGGAGGTGGCCAATTGGCCCCTCAACGGGGAGGCGGTCCTGTCTAAGGAGAGGCCGCCGGAAGGAAAGGAAAGGTGGTCAAGGCCCCTTCCTGGATAGGAGGGGCTACGCCCCTCCTGGGGAATTTCCCGGGGCCAGGACATCTGCGACGGCAGATGGGTAAGTTGTGTGGGGTGCGGGAGGGGGTTTACGCTACCTTTTTAGACACCTCACACGAGTCCTCGAACGACCGTTAAATGGCGTCGAGTTTATTGGGGCCCCCGTCAAGTACAAAGGGAAATTGGTAGATGCACTTGAGGTACGCCTCTGTGCGGTCGCTCCTCTCACAAGTGAGGGGGGTATTTCTGGTTTAGGGATCTGACACCGGTTACGACCTTGCCGTTGGCCCTTAACGTTAGGATGTACAATTTCAAGTCAAATGTTTTGTAGGATGTTAGTTCGGCTAGGAGAACCTTTGTATTAGAGATCTGTTAAGGTTAGCCAAACATCGTAATGTGGAAATGAAATTGTACATTATATGAAACTGTTATTTTAATGTTTTCTTTTGTTTCATATTTTAATAAATACGGCCGGGAAGGGTGACTCCCTTCCCGCCTTCCAAAAGTTCAAGAACTGTTTCCGGTTTCCCAATTCTTGGGGATTGTGTTGAGAGGGGGTGGCGGGTATCTCGGCCATATGGAAAGGGGCGACCAATCGGTCCCCCCGAACGTATGGTGGAGTACCACGATCCCCCCGGGAAGCCATCTTGGGCGGGAGGCGAGTCTCGGCTGGTATGCCCGAAGCGGCGTAGCCGGGGCGCGTCTTTTTCCCGCCCTAGAGTGGGCTGGCCTAGACACCAACGCGGCCGGCCACGCCCTCGGAGGCAGGCGGGGGCGGGTTCACGCCCACCCTGAAGACGGATAAAAGGAGCGGAAGCCAAGAAAGCATCCTCTTGTTCCTGTGCTCTGAAGCTGCACCTCCCCGCTGCACGTGAGCTCGAGACGGAACGAAGAGCAATTTTGACCCACCCACCAGCCCCTGAGGACAGCGATTCGTTGTGAATACAGTTGATATAGTATCTTTTTGTTTTCTCTGTTTTCTTACAGGTTGTGATGATTGTCGTGAAATTTCTTAAAGATGCAATAAAGATTGGTTATTTTCAGTATGTTTTGCAAATAAAGTAATTTTGAACAAGGATTGATCAGTATTTACGCTTGATAATAAATGTTGTTTTGGTTTGTAAATCTTAGTAACTTAGGTAGAACTGTCGTATTTATTTTGGTCGGGCGGTAAGGTCATGATCGGTGAGCAGTAATTCGGAGGTCCCTATGAGGGGGCGTCACCCATTACGGATGGGAGCGCGCGGGGGAGGTGGCCAATTGGCCCCTCAACGGGGAGGCGGTCCTGTCTAAGGAGAGGCCGCCGGAAGGAAAGGAAAGGTGGTCAAGGCCCCTTCCTGGATAGGAGGGGCTACGGCCCCTCCTGGGGAATTTCCCGGGGCCAGGACATCTGCGACGGCAGATGGGTAAGTTGTGTGGGGTGCGGGAGGGGGTTTACGCTACCTTTTTAGACACCTCACACGAGTCCTCGAACGACCGTTAAATGGCGTCGAGTTTATTGGGGCCCCCGTCAAGTACAAAGGGAAATTGGTAGATGCACTTGAGGTACGCCTCTGTGCGGTCGCTCCTCTCACAAGTGAGGGGGGTATTTCTGGTTTAGGGATCTGACACCGGTTACGACCTTGCCGTTGGCCCTTAACGTTAGGATGTACAATTTCAAGTCAAATGTTTTGTAGGATGTTAGTTCGGCTAGGAGAACCTTTGTATTAGAGATCTGTTAAGGTTAGCCAAACATCGTAATGTGGAAATGAAATTGTACATTATATGAAACTGTTATTTTAATGTTTTCTTTTGTTTCATATTTTAATAAATACGGCCGGGAAGGGTGACTCCCTTCCCGCCTTCCAAAAGTTCAAGAACTGTTTCCGGTTTCCCAATTCTTGGGGATTGTGTTGAGAGGGGGTGGCGGGTATCTCGGCCATAGGTACTTGACACCCAGTTGTGTTCTGCGGTGGCTGTTATTAATGGGTGAAAGGGGTGTTGCCCAACTAGCATCCGGGAGAAGAGAGAGAGAATGTACACCATGTGGAGCAGCTTAAATTAAGCACTCACTACTTCATGCAAATTCTACTTTTTTGGGGGGGAATGGGTGTGGTCAGGGACGAGTCCTCCTGCACATGTGCTGGCCGGGGCGAGGGCTATTGCTCGCCCTCAAGGCACACACAAGGAGAGTGATGTCAGCATGATGGGAGTGGCCGGAGGAAGCAGCAATGATTATCTTTTAAATAGGGCGCTTATACTGCAGTCCAGGCGCTTTCAGCAGAGCGCCGTTGAACTAAATGCTAAGGGGCAGGGCTGGCCTACATTGACAAGGTGAAGTGGGTGGCAACAACTGAAGCACCCCCTTCATGTTTGCGTTTGCGCCACTGTTTACACCTCCTGATTGGACAATTGAAGCTGGGGAGTGGGCTGTTGAATAGTTTGTCTACGCAGCTCTGATTTCATTTGCGTGACAATGAGCACGAAACATGTGTTTGTGTGATGGCTGTTTATCGTTCAGGAGGGAAACCGGCATTAAATGGTATGGAGCGAGCATCCCAAATTCAGGTACAGGAAGCATCGCATTTCTCACCCCCACATAAATGCCAGGTTTTGTTTGCCAAATTGCTTTACAGTGTATTGATAACCAATCTGGGCACTGCATGATAGTTTTCTAGTCACCAATCAACTCTGCCGCCCAATAGGTGTTACAGGGAGTTTACCTGAACACCATTTACACGTTTGGAGGTCTAAACTGGAAAGTGTCACTCTGGTGCGAACGTGAGGTGTGCAGTGGGCCTTCAGACAGAGCCGTAGCTTAGCGGATTGCGGGCTACTGAGCCTCCAACAGCGCCCGTGAACCCAAGAACACGTGAAAGCGGTGAAGCAGTGAAGGGAAAAGCTCCCTTCAGCAGGAGCCATAGCCAGACGCTGCAAGCTAGCCACAGTCTCGGGTTGCAGGGAATCCACTGGGCAGAAGGAGCTCTAGATACG